>NW_027013020.1:262486-337486 GCF_036934945.1 Oncorhynchus masou masou
TTATGTCTACTATACTACCAAAAAGCTCTACTCCTTGATGACTATACTACCAAAAAGCTCTACTCCACACTACCAACAAGCTCGACTCCATGATTATGTCTACTATACTACCAACAAGCTCGACTCTACATGATGATTTGTACTACACTACCAAAAGCAAGCTCTACTCCATGAATATGTCTACTATACTACCAACAAGCTCGACTCCATGATGATTTGTACTATTAATTACCAATACTACCAATACTACCAGGTCTTGACAACCATCTGGACCCCTCACACCCTACCAGACACAGAATAAGAAATAGTCTGATCTGATTAAACCAGTATTTTATGATATTAATGATGTCTTAGTTGATTAGCTAAAAAACAAGTAAACTGCACAAAATACCTAGTTTACAGCTACTGAGTAACTTAACTACACAATATAGCCTACCTTCTAGCCTGGGTCCATGCGTCCTGAAGCATGATGGGAACTAGACCAACACAATATAGCCTACCTTCTAGCCTGGGTCCATGCGTCCTGAAGCATGATGGAACTAGACCAACACACAATATAGCCTACCTTCTAGCCTGGGTCCATGCGTCCTGAAGCATGATGGGAACTAGGCCAACACACAATATAGCCTACCTTCTAGCCTGGGTCCATGCTTCCTGAAGCATGATGGGAACTAGGAAAACACACAATATAGCCTACCTTCTAGCCTGGGTCCATGCGTCCTGAAGCATGATGGGAACTAGACCAACACACAATATAGCCTACCTTCTAGCCTGGGTCCATGCTTCCTGAAGCATGATGGGAACTAGGCCAACACACAATATAGCCTACCTTCTAGCCTGGGTCAATGCTTCGTGAAGCATGATGGGAACTAGACCAACACACAATATAGCCTACCTTCTAGCCTGGGTCCATGCTTCCTGAAGCATCATGGGAACTAGGCCAACACACAATATAGCCTACCTTCTAGCCTGGGTCCATGCTTCCTGAAGCATGATGGAACTAGGCCAACACACAATATAGCCTACCTTCTAGCCTGGGTCCATGCTTCCTGAAGCATGATGGGAACTGGCCAACACACAATATAGCCTACCTTCTAGCCTGGGTCCATGCGTCCTGAAGCATGATGGGAACTAGACCAACACACAATATAGCCTACCTTCTAGCCTGGGTCCATGCGTCCTGAAGCATGATGGGAACTAGGCCAACACACATACAACCTGGACAATGCAACACAATGCCCGTTCCATGGCTAAACAGGGGCGTAAACACGACACACAAAGCCTGATTTATACCTCGACTACAACATACTAAAGCACACATGGCCTATAGCCAAAGCATGGCTCAAGCTAACTATAGCACACATACAGTGCCTTGCGAAAGTATTCGGCCCCCTTGAACTTTGAGAACTTTTGCCACATTTCAGGCTTCAAACATAAAGATATAAAACTGTATTTTTTTGTGAAGAATCAACAACAGATGGGACACAATCATGAAGTGGCATGACATTTATTGGATATTTCAAACTTTTTTAACAAATCAAAAACTGAAAAATTGGGCGTGCAAAATGATTCAGCCCCTTTACTTTCAGTGCAGCAAACTCTCTCCAGAAGTTCAGTGAGGATTTCTGAATGATCCAATGTTGACCTAAATGACTAATGATGATAAATACAATCCACCTGTGTGTAATCAAGTCTCCGTATAAATGCACCTGCACTGTGATAGTCTCAGAGGTCCGTTAAAAGCGCAGAGAGCATCATGAAGAACAAGGAACACACCAGGCAGGTTCGAGATACTGTTGTGAAGAAGTTTAAAGCCGGATTTGGATACAAAAGCTTTAAACATCCCAAGCTTTAAACATCCCAAGGAGCACTGTGCAAGCGATAATATTGAAATAGAAGGAGTATCAGACCTCTGCAAATCTACCAAGACCTGGCCATCCCTCTAAACCTTCAGCTCATACAAGGAGAAGACTGATCAGAGATGCAGCCAAAAGGCCCATGATCACTCTGGATGAACTGCAGAGATCTACAGCTGAGGTGGGAGACTCTGTCCATAGGACAACAATCAGTCGTATATTGCACAAATCTGGCCTTTATGGAAGAGTGGCAAGAAGAAAGCCATTTCTTAAAGATATCCATAAAAAGTGTTGTTTAAAGTTTGCCACAAGCCACCTGGGAGACACACCAAACATGTGGAAGAAGGTGCTCTGGTCAGATGATACCAAATTGAAGTTTTTGGCACCAATGCAAAACATTATGTTTGGCGTAAAAAACACAGCTCATCACCCTGACCACACCATCCCCACTGTCAAACATGGTGGTGGCAGCATCATGGTTTGGGCCTGCTTTTCTTCAGCAGGGACAGGGAAGATGGTTAAAATTGATGGGAAGATGGATGGAGCCAAATACAGGACCATTCTGGAAGAAACCTGATGGAGTCTGCAAAAGACCTGAGACTAGGGACGGAGATTTGTCTTCCAACAAGACAATGATCCAAAACATAAAGCAAAATCTACAATGGAATGGTTCAAAAATAAACATATCCAGGTGTTAGAATGGCCAAGTCAAAGTCCAGACCTGAATCCAATCGAGAATCTGTGGAAAGAACTGAAAACTGCTGTTCACAAATGCTCTCCATCCAACCTCACTGAGCTCGAGCTGTTTGCAAGGAGGAATGGGAAAAAATGTCAGTCTCTCGATGTGCAAAACTGATAGAGACATACCCAAGCGACTTACAGCTGTAATCGCAGCAAAGGTGGCGCTAAAGTATTAACTGTGACCGCTAGGCTGAATAATTTTGCACGCCCAATTTTTCAGTTTTTGATTTGTTAAAAGTTTGAAATATCCAATAAATGTCGTTCCACTTCATGATTGTGTCCCACTTGTTGTTGATTCTTCACAAAAAAATACAGTTTTATATCTTTATGTTTGAAGCCTGAAATGTGGCAAAAGATCGCAAAGTTCAAGGGGGCCGAATACTTTCGCAAGGCACTGTACCTATCATTGACACGAGGCCAGGTTCATGCTTCCTCAAGCACCCTACACATTCTATAGGTGTAGAGCCTATAGACAAGGCCAGGCCCTTGCTTCCTCAAGCACCCTACACATAGCATGGGTTTTGGTGCTATAGACAAGGCCAGGCCCTTGCTTCCTCAAGCTCATACCCTACACATACCATGGGTTTAGGTTCTATAGACAAGGCCAGGCCCTTGCTTCCTCAAGCACCCTACACATACCATGGGTTTAGGTCCTATAGACAAGGCCAGGTTCATGCTTCCTCAAGCACCCTACACATACCATGGGTTTAGGTCCTATAGGTCCATGCTTATTGCAGCAGTGTCACATTCAGTCAGTGGAGCCCGGGGGGGGGGGGGCATGGATAGGAAGCCTTAAGCACATTGGTGTAATCCCTGCGGTGGACTATTGAAACCACTAACTGGGTCATTTCTTTTAAAAGCACCATAATGGATTGGCCTGGTTACTGGTTTGGTGTTCAGTTTTAATACAATTACATAGCATCGTCGGTGCTATACTGATATCATCACGCTGCTCTGTCCCCAGTCCTGACCTGGCGGTCACTAAGTCACTGACAATACACTGCTATGTCCCCAGTAATGGCGGTCACTAAGTCACTGACAATATGCTGCTCTGTCCCCAGTCCTGGTGGTCACTAAGTCACTGACAATATGCTGCTCTGTCCCCAGTCCTGGCGGTCACTAAGTCACTGACAATATGCGGCTCTGTCCCCAGTCCTGGTGGTCACTAAGTCACTGACAATATGCTGCTCTGTCCCCAGTAATGGCGGTCACTAAGTCACTGACAATATGCTGCTCTGTCCCCAGTCCTGGCGGTCACTAAGTCACAGACAATATGTTGCTCTGTCCCCAGTAATGGCGGTCACTAAGTCACTGACAATATGCTGCTCTGTCCCCAGTCCTGGCGGTCACTAAGTCACTGACAATATGCTGCTCTGTCCCCAGTAATGGCGGTCACTAAGTCACTGACAATATGCTGCTCTGTCCCCAGTAATGGCGGTCACTAAGTCACTGACAATATGCTGCTCTGTCCCCAGTAATGGCGGTCACTAAGTCACTGACAATATGCTGCTCTGTCCCCAGTCCTGGCCTGGCAGTAACTAAGTCAACAGTTACAAAATAGGTTTTGGGGACAGGTGTCACTATAACGACTAGTAGATCTCTGCTCACGCAACTT
The DNA here is from genome assembly GCF_036934945.1 of Oncorhynchus masou masou. Lineage (NCBI taxonomy): Eukaryota > Metazoa > Chordata > Actinopteri > Salmoniformes > Salmonidae > Oncorhynchus > Oncorhynchus masou. The sequence continues at coordinate 266,699 of NW_027013020.1, forward strand.
CAGCTTGCAGGCGAGTGTTATGGCACCTCCGTAAACCGGGTGGAGTTACAAGCCAAACTGATGCTGCAGTCTACGGTCAGAGCTGCTAAACTGATGCTGTTGCAGCAGTCTACAGTCAGAGCAGCTAAACTGATGCAGCAGTCTACAGTCAGAGCAGCTAAACTGATGCTGTTGCAGCAGTCTACAGTCAGAGCAGCTAAACTGATGCTGTTGCAGCAGTCTACAGTCAGAGCAGCTAAACTGATGCAGCAGTCTACAGTCAGAGCAGCTAAACTGATGCAGCAGTCTACGGTCAGAGCAGCCAAACTGTTGCAGCAGTCTACGGTCAGAGCAGCCAAACTGATGCAGCAGTCTACGGTCAGAGCAGCTAGACTGATGCTGTTGCAGTCTACGGTCAGAGCAGCCAAACTGTTGCAGCAGTCTACGGTCAGAGCAGCTAGACTGATGCAGCAGTCTACAGTCAGAGCAGCCAAACTGTTGCAGCAGTCTACGGTCAGAGCAGCCAAACTGATGCAGCAGTCTACAGTCAGAGCAGCTAAACTGTTGCAGCAGTCTACAGTCAGAGCAGCTAGACTGATGCAGCAGTCTACGGTCAGAGCAGCTAGACTGATGCAGCAGTCTACGGTCAGAGCAGCTAGACTGATGCAGCAGTCTACGGTCAGAGCAGCCAAACTGTTGCTGCAGTCTACGTTCAGAGCAGCCAAACTGATGCAGCAGTCTACGCTCAGAGCAGCCAAACTGTTGCAGCAGTCTACGGTCAGAGCAGCTAGACTGATGCAGCAGTCTACGCTCAGAGCAGCTAGACTGATGCAGCAGTCTACGCTCAGAGCAGCTAAACTGTTGCAGCAGTCTACGGTCAGAGCAGCCAGACTGATGCAGCAGTCTACGCTCAGAGCAGCCAAACTGATGCAGCAGTCTACGGTCAGAGCAGCTAGACTGATGCAGCAGTCTACGGTCAGAGCATCCAAACTGATGCAGCAGTCTACGGTCAGAGCAGTCAAACTGTTGCAGCAGTCTACAGTCAGAGCAGCCAAACTGATGCAGCAGTCTACAGTCAGAGCAGCTAAACTGTTGCAGCAGTCTACAGTCAGAGCTGCTAAACTGATGCTGTTGCAGCAGTCTACAGTCAGAGCAGCCAAACTGATGCAGCAGTCTACAGTCAGAGCAGCCAAACTGATGCAGCAGTCTACAGTCAGAGCAGCTAAACTGATGCAGCAGTCTACAGTCAGAGCTGCTAAACTGATGCTGTTGCTGCAGTCTACAGTCAGAGCAGCCAAACTGATGCAGCAGTCTACGGTCAGAGCAGCTAAACTGATGCTGCAGTCTACGGTCAGAGCAGCCAAACTGATGCTGCAGTCTACGGTCAGAGCAGCCAAACTGATGCAGCAGTCTACGGTCAGAGCAGCTAAACTGATGCAGCAGTCTACAGTCAGAGCAGCTAAACTGATGCTGCAGTCTACAGTCAGAGCAGCTAAACTGATGCTGTTGCAGCAGTCTACAGTCAGAGCAGCTAAACTGTTGCAGCAGTCTACAGTCAGAGCAGCTAAACTGATGCAGCAGTCTACAGTCAGAGCAGCTAAACTTTTGCAGCAGTCTACAGTCAGAGCTGCTAAACTGATGCTGTTGCTGCAGTCTACAGTCAGAGCAGCTAAACTGTTGCAGCAGTCTACGGTCAGAGCAGCTAAATTGATGCAGCAGTCTACAGTCAGAGCAGCTAAACTGTTGCAGCAGTCTACGGTCAGAGCAGCTAAACTGATGCTGCAGTCTACAGTCAGAGCAGCTAAACTGATGCTGTTGCAGCAGTCTACAGTCAGAGCAGCTAAACTGATGCAGCAGTCTACGGTCAGAGCAGCCAAACTGTTGCAGCAGTCTACGGTCAGAGCAGCTAAACTGTTGCAGCAGTCTACGGTCAGAACAGCCAAACTGATGCTGTTGCAGCAGTCTACGGTCAGAGCAGCTAAACTGTTGCAGCAGTCTACGGTCAGAGCAGCTAAACTGATGCTGTTGCAGCAGTCTACGGTCAGAGCAGCTAAACTGATGCAGCAGTCTACAGTCAGAGCAGCTAAACTGATGCTGCAGTCTACGGTCAGAGCAGCTAAACTGATGCTGCAGTCTACGGTCAGAGCAGCTAAACTGATGCTGCAGTCTACGGTCAGAGCAGCTAAACTGATGCAGCAGTCTACAGTCAGAGCAGCTAAACTGATGCTGTTGCAGCAGTCTACGGTCAGAGCAGCTAAACTGATGCTGTTGCAGCAGTCTACGGTCAGAGCAGCTAAACTGTTGCTGTTGCAGCAGTCTGTGGTCATCGTTACCTCGGACCATAATAACACAACACATCTGGATACCCTAAACCTTAACTAACTACAGTCCATAAGTGTTAGGGTTATATTAATATCCTGTATAGCCTAGCCACAGTCCTACAGTCCTTAGTGTTATATTAATATCCTGTATAGCCTAGCCACAGTCCTACAGTCCTTAGTGTTATATTCATATCCTGTATAGCCTAGCCACAGTCCTACAGCCCATAGTATTATATTAATATCCTGTATAGCCTAGCCACAGTCCTACAGTCCATAGTGTTATATTAATATCCTGTATAGCCTAGCCACAGTCCTACAGTCCATAGTGTTATATTAATATCCTGTATAGCCTAGCCACAGTCCTTAGTGTTAGGGTTATATTAATATCCTGTATAGCCTAGCCACAGACCTACAGTCCATAAGGGGTATAGCCCAAGGTTAACCGCACACACACAGAGCCACTGGGACCTAAACACACCAAAACACACCCTCACTAAATACAACCTACCCCTTTCCAGTGATCTGTGGAAACGTCAAGATATCCCCAGCCCCCAATTATCCAGAGCAGGATGAGACAGGGCAAGGCAGGGCAAAGCAGCTAGGAAAGTCTTTGGTTGGAGAGTCGGCGGAGTCTTAACATTACCTACCTTCCAAAACCCTCTCACCGCTACCACGGCAACAGAGAGAGGATTACTGGACTGTACCATTCTGTTGCTAGAGAGGGAATTAGAGTGCACAGCCATACAACATGGCCCCTTTCTGTGGCATCCATGTGTGTGTGTGTGTGTGTGCGCGTGTCATTCTCTGTGTGTGTGTCCCACAAATGACAGATTACCACAACCAGAATTCTCATCTAAGCTGCAAGGAGAGAAGTGAATTTTAACTCAGAAACTTTATGCACAATTCTAAATACAATTTTTATTATTATTATTTTTACCCCCTTTTTTGATGTCTCATTGCTCCAACTCCCCAAAGGGCTCGGGAGAGGTGAAGGTGGAGTCATGCATCCTCCAAAACATGACCCGCCTAACCGCGCTCCTTAACACCCGCATCAATGTGTCGGAGGAAACACCGTTCGACTGGCAACCGAGGTCAGCCTGCAGACACCCGGCCCGCCACAAGGAGTCGCTAGAGCGCGGTGAGCCAAGTAAAGACCCCCGGCAAAACTCTCCTCTAAACTTGACGACGCTGGGCCAATTGTGAGTCATCCCGGGCTGGGTTGTGGCACAGCCCGGGAATGAACCCGGGTCTGTAGTAATGCCTCCAGCAGTGCGATGCATTTCCTTAGACCGCTGTGCCACTCGGGAGGCCCAAGATTGATTTATTTTTAAATCAGTTTTATTTTATTAATTTGTATCTTAATGGGCCTGCAACCAAAATGTGAATATTTCCTGATTTTTTAATTGTATCTTTATTTAACTAGGCAAGTCAGTTAAGAACAAATTCTTATTTTCAATGACGGCCTCGGAACAGTGGGTTGACTGCCTGTTCAGGGGCAGAACGACAGATTTGTACCTTGTCAGCTCGGGGGTTTGAATTTGCAACCTTCCGGTTACTAGTCCAACGCTCTAACCACGAGGCTACGCTGCCGCCCCTGTGTGGTGTATAATGGTGTTACGTCTAGGTGTGGTGGAGTGAATGTGCGGGAAAGATTCATTTCGAAGAACTCTTTAGTCATCGGTGTTGCAGAGAGAGCCGAGGAAGCATGTGACCTGATCTGGCGCAAATTCAAGACAGGGAATCATCTCATTATGTCCTCTGGCAGTCAGGCAGATCACTGTAGTCAGCACAGCACACATACCCATTATATAACAGCAGCTAATGCCAACGTAAACAGACACTAAGCCAAGAAAAACCCCGCAGCGAACCAAATTCCAAATTAACAAATGCAAACGCACAGCACATAATCCTAACTGTCCTGCCTGACTGCAGGGCTACAATACTAAGGGCCCATCATACACCCATTCACCCCTTGTAGTGAAGACAGATGACCCGGTTCGTGTCTGTCACTTAGCTTCTCAAATTTGGCACTAAACGCGGTGCGTCACATCACTGCTTGCACTGCCTTTTGGGAAACGCCACAGAACTTGCTGTACTCACTGCAGAGCAGCTGGATGGTTTAAAATCTCAACATCTGGATGGAGGAAAACTGGAGGCAAAATGTGGTGTTTGAGGATAAATACCACTTATGTGGACACTTAGATAGACAGCTGGTACTTCTATGTTTCTGGGGCTTGTAGTAATGTTTTACATACGATTCTAATGACTGACATAAGGTGGGAATATACCATTTGAAATATAACAAAAATAATTTGAAAAGGTGGGCGTGGTTTGTGCATTTAGAGTTTTCTATTGGTTACACAGCAACAGTGAAGCTCAATCAAGCACAGCTAAAGTATTTGAAATGATTTCAAGTAGTTTTGAACCCAGGTCTGTTGATTTGAGCTTGTCATCTAACAGGATTTTAGTTCTTATACCTCAGTCTGATGTAGTGCACTTTATCATCAACAGGGGGCAGTGTTAGAACTTGGGCAGAGCAGCCTATGGCCGAGAGAGAGCCAGGGGTTAGTGTTGTAGCTGGGCAGAGCAGCCTATGGCCGAGAGAGAGCCAGGGGTTAGTGTTGTAGCTGGGCAGAGCAGCCTATGGCTGAGAGAGAGGAAATAGATCCAATCCTTCCTTACCTTCTCCTCCCTTTCCTCCTTTGTTATGCAGGGCCTTCCGTGTCCGTTGTGTTTCCTGCCGGGGGGCTCTTTACAAGAGGTGTCTTTACAAGAGGTGTCTTTCCAGGAGGCGTCTTTAAGGAAGGTGACTCTGGAGCAGGTGTCTTTAGGGGAGGTGACTCTGGAGGAGGTGTCTTTAGGGGAGGTGACTCTGGAGGAGGTGTCTTTAGGGGAGGTGACTCTGGAGGAGGTGTCTTTAGGGGAGGTGACTCTGGAGGAGGTGTCTTTAGGGGAGGTGACTCTGGAGGAGGTGTCTTTAGGGGAGGTGACTCTGGAGGAGGTGTCTTTAGGGGATGTGACTCTGGAGGAGGTGTCTTTATAGGAGGTGTCTCTGGAGGAGATCTCTTTAGAGGAGGTGACTCTGAAGGAGGTGTCTTTAGAGGAGGTGACTCTGGAGGAGGTGTCTTTACAGGAGGTGTCATTAGAGGAGGTGACTCTGGAGGAGGTGTCTTTACAGGAAGTGTCTTTAGGGGAGATGACTCTGGAGGAGGTGTCTTTAGAGGAGGTGTCTTTAGGGGAGATGACTCTGCAGGAGGTGTCTTTAGGGGAGGTGACTCTGGAGGAGGTGTCTTTAGGGGAGGTGACTCTGGAGGAGGTGTCTTTAGGGGAGGTGACTCTGGAGGAAGTGTCTTTAGGGGAGGTCACTCTGGAGGAAGTGTCTTTACAGGGGGTGTCATTAGAGGAGGTGACTCTGGAGGAAGTGTCTTTCCAGGAGGTTTCTTTAGAGGAGGTCACTCTGGAGGAGGTGTCTTTACAGGAGGTGTCTTTAGAGGAGGTGACTCTGGAGGAGGTGTCTTTACAGGAGGTGTCTTTAGAGGAGGTGTCTTTAGAGGAGGTGTCATTAGAGAAGGTGACTCTGGAGGAGGAGATTGACAGTTGCCTCTGGAGCCTCAGCACCTCCTTCTGGGACTCCCTCAGCAGCCTCTCAAACTCCACTACGCCAGACGGGACTGGGGAGCCCTGCAACACAGAGGTCAAAGATATTTCAACATACAGAAAAATATATACTTGCCCCCTTTCTAATTTTCTCTATTTTTGCATATTTTTGACACTGAATGTTATCAGATCTTCAACCCAAAACCTAATATTAGATAAAGGGAACCAGAGTGAACAAATAACAACAATTACATACTTATTTTAATTTATTTCATGAACAAAGTTATGCAACACCCAATGCCCTGGTGTGAAAAAGTACTTGCCCCCTAAAACTCAATAACTGGTTGAGCCTCCTTCAGCTGCAATGACTCCAACCAAACGCTTCCTGTAGTTGTTGATCAGTCTCTCACTTCGCTGTGGAGGAATTTTGTCCCAGTCTTCCTGTAGTTGTTGATCAGTCTCTCACTTCGCTGTGGAGGAATTTTGTCCCAGTCTTCCTGTAGTTGTTGATCAGTCTCACTTCGCTGTGGAGGAATTTTGTCCCACTCTTCCTGTAGTTGTTGATCAGTCTCACTTCGCTGTGGAGGAATTTTGTCCCAGTCTTCCTGTAGTTGCTGATCAGTCTCTCACTTCGCTGTGGAGGAATTTTGTCCCACTCTTCCTGTAGTTGTTGCTCAGTCTCACTTCGCTGTGGAGGAATTTTGTCCCACTCTTCCATGCAGAACTGTTTTAACTCAGCCACATTTGTGGGTTTTCAAACATGAACTGCTCGTTTAAAGTCCTGCCACAACATCTCAAATGGGATTAGATCTGGACTTGGACTAGGCCATTCAAAAATGTCAAATGTGTTGCTTTTTAGCCATTTTCACATAGACTTGATTGTGTATTTTGGATAATTATCTTGCTGCATGACCCGGCTGTTCTTCAGCTCACAGACAGATGGCCTGACATTATCCTGTAGAAGTGTCTGATACAGAGCATTCCTTTCTATTTTAAAGGCAAGTCGTCCAGGTCCTGAGGCAGCAAAACATCCCCATCACACTCCCACCACCACGCTTGACCGAGGTTCTTACAGTGGAATGCACTGTTTGGTTTTCACCGGACATAATGGGACCCATGTCATCCAAAAGGTTGACTCAAATTTGCCACAAAAGCACCTGAAAGTACCTGGATGATCATCAAGACAATTGGAAGAATGTTCCATGGAGAGATGAGTCAAAAGAATAACTTTTTTGACGACATGTTATTGAGTATAAAGGGGGAAATTACTTTTTTCACACAGGGGCATTGGGTGTTGCATAACTTTGTTTCTGAAATTGTTAATTAATTAAACTAAATAAGAATGTAATTGTTATGTTATTTGTTCACTGGTTCTGGCGGGAAGTGAGCTGGCAAATCCTAGATGCCATTGTCTGCCGTTGAGCCCTTGTGGAAAGGGAGGTTGTAAATGGCCATTTTTTTAAAATTATTTCTCTCTTTGACTGTCTGTGACTAAGATTCATTTTCCTGGACTTAACATCTGCTGGATGTATTACCCCCAAAACAACTGCCTCACAGGCATTACAGGCACATACATTACTGCTGGATAAAACAACCTATCATCAATTCAGTTCACCCAGGGATAGTACTCCCAAGCAGATGTTAAGTCCAGGAAAATGAGATCTTAGTCACAGACAGTCAAAGAGAGAAACACTTTTAAAATAGTTATTTCCAACCTCTTGTCACCACTGACATCCATCTACACATGTGCATCAGTACAGCCCAGTCACCAGTTCAGGCTTAGAGAGAGGGTTTATCCTGCCCAGCAGAGGGCAGACCTGAGGCATTATAGACCTTTGAGGAGGTTGGTGAATAGGACTGACTACAATGCATGATACAGTGATCCTTCAGTGGGCCGACTGCTCCTCTTAGATAATAGGGTTTCTTATTGAAATGTTCAGTGCTTTGGATGAGTTTGAGCAAGAAGAGGAGCAGAACCACCAGTTATTGGGGTGGTTAGAGCGTTGGACTAGTAACCGGAAGGTTGCAAGTTCAAACCCCCGAGCTGACAAGGTACAAATCTGTCTTTCTGCCCCTGAACAGGAAGTTAACCCACTGTTCCTAGGCCGTCATTGAAAATAAGAATTTGTTCTTTACTGACTTGCCTGGTTAAATAAAGGTAAAATAAATAAAATTGATTACATAATGAGTGACTAGTTATTTGACATGCAAGGTTTTGTTTTAGATCGGGGATTATGTAATGGTCCGTCTACAAAGTAGTCCATCTAAAACACAAACTCCAGGTTGTTATGGAAAGACCGTGTTCAGGGGATGAATTGGCTGCTGCTGGGATATGGCATTGTGTACCTTGGCTGTGCCCAAGCGCGTCTCCATCTCCCTACACTCCTGCTGCAGGGCGGCGATCTCCTTGTCCTTGGAGAGCAATGTGTCTGCATGCTGTGCCAGGTCACGGGCTCGTTGACGGGCGAACGCCCGCTTGTACTGCTCCACCGGAGCTGGGGAATTCACCTAGACAGACGGGAAGGGTTAACACAAAGAAGGACTGTTCATCACAAATACCCCAGTTCTGACTGGTCGTGTTCTCATGCTATATAGTGGACTTATACCCCTTGACCCTTTCAGAAAGTATTATATATTTTAACCTGGCTATTCCGTGTAGGCTAGTCATTCAAGGTTCCAACTCTCAGTCACAAAAAAATCAAAAATCAACATTTTCAAAATAAAATGTGTTCCTCTAATAGGCCCAGTGAACTACCTTTGTGAAATATATACCGGAGACACCTGAAACCCCACCTCTTCAAGGAATACCTAGGATAGGATAAGTAATCCCTCTCACCCCCCCCCCCCCCCTTAAATGATTTAGATGCACTATTGTAAAGTGGCTGTTCCACTGGATGTCAGAAGGTGAATTCACCAATTTGTAAGTCGCTCTGGATAAGAGCGTCTGCTAAATGACTTAAATGTAAATGTAAATATACAGTACCAGTCAAAAGCTTGGACACACCTACTCATTCAAGTTTGTAAAAAAAAAAAAAAAATTCTACATTGTAGAATAATAGTGAAGACATCAAAACTATGCAATAACACATATGGAATCATGTAGTAACCAACAAAGTGTTAAACAAATCAAAATATTTTTTTGATTTTTTAAAAGTAGCCACCCTTTGCCTTGCTGACAGCTTTGCACACTCTTGGCATTCTCTCAAACAGCTTCATGAGTTAGCCACCTGGAATGCATTTCAATTAACAGGTGTGCCTTGTTAAGTTAATTTGTGGAATTTCTTTCCTTCTTAATATGTTTGAGCCAATCAGTCATGTTGTGACTAGGTAGGGGTGGTATACAGAAGATAGCCCTATTTGGTAAAAGTCCTAGTCCATATTATGGCAAGAACAGCTCAAATAAGTTAAGAGAAATGATAGACCATCATTACTTTAAGACAAGAAGGTCAGTCAATCTGTAAAATTTCAAGAACTTCTAAAGTTTCTTCAAGTGAAGTTGCAAAAACCAGCAAGCACTATGATGAAACTGGCTCTCATGAGGACCACCGCAGGAAAAGAAGACCCAGAGTTACTTCTGCTGCAGAAGATAAGTTCATTAGAGTTACTAACCTCAGAAATTGCAGGCCAAATAAATGCCAAATAAGAGTTAAAGTAACAGACACATCTCAACATCAACTGTTCAGAGGAGACGGCGTGAATCAGGCCTTCATGGTTGAATTGCTGCAAAGACTATAATTTGTTTTTCAACAGGACAATGGCTCAAAACACACCTCTAGGCTGTGTAAGGGCTATTTGACCAAGAAAGAAGTGATGGAGTGCTGCATCAGATGACCTCGCCTTCACAATCACCCGACCTGAACCTAATTGAGATGATTTGAGATATGTCTGACAGCAGAGGGAAGGAAAAGCATCAAACAAGTGCTCAGCATATGTGGGAACTTCTTCAAGACTGTTGGAAAAGCATTCCAGGTAATGCTGGTTGAGAGAATGCCAAGAGTGTGCAAAGCTGTCAAGGCAAATTGTGGCTACTTTGAAGAATCTCAAATATAAAATACATTTTTATTTGTTTAAAACTTTTTTGGTTACTACATGAGCCCATATGTGTTATTTAATAGTTATTAATAGTTATTCACTATTATTCTACAATTTTAAAATAAATAAATAGTAAAAATAAAGAAAAACCCTTGAATGAGTGTCCAAACTTTTGACTGGTACTATATATATATACAAACATACAGTGGGGCAAAAAAGTATTTAGTCAGCCACCAATTGTGCAAGTTTTCCCACTTAAAAAGATGAGAGGCGTTTGACGTTTGACCACTGTCATTGCCAACAAAGGGTATATAACAAGGTATTGAGACAACAAAAGTTTATTGACCAAATACTTATATTCCACCATAATTTGCAAATAAATTCATAAACAAATCCTACAATGTGATTTTCTGGATTTTTTTCTCACTGTCTGTCATAGTTGAAGTGTACCTATGATGAAAATTACAGGCCTCTCTCATCTTTTTAAGTGGGAGAACTTGCACAATTGGTGGCTGATTAAATACTTTTTTGCCCCACTGTGTGTATATGTGTGTGTGTGTATATATATATACACACAAATATATATTTTAGGGGGTGCTTCAGCACCACGACTTCTGGCGGCTATGTCTCCGGGGACAAATTAGATAGAAACAGAAAGCTCGCTAAATATCCATGAAAATTTCATTTTTACTTTTATTTAACTCGGCAAGTCAGTTAAGAACAAATTCTTATTTTCAATGACGGCCTAGGAACAGTGGGTTAACTGCCTGTTCAGGGGCAGAACGACAGGTTTGTACCTTGTCAGGTCGGGGGTTTGAACTTGCAACCTCCCAGTTACTAGTCCAATGCTCTAACCACTAGGCTACACTGCCGCCTCATATGTTTTGACCTGTCCTCAAATTAAGATAGTTGGTTTTGGTGTTTGAACCAGTTGTACCATGAACGTGTCTGATGGAGATAGACAAAAATCAACATAAGCACACAGACGTGCATTGCGGAGACAGAGCTCAGCACGTGACTGTCATTTCGAAGTGTTTTAATTCAATATCAAAGACAGTCTATAAATAACATTTAGGTCAGCCCTGTTCAAAAGTCAAGTACAAAAGAAGAAGAAATAGCTTTGGACACACTGAAAGGTCTGTCTTTTGCTTCTCATTTGATGGCTGAGGCCTTACTATTGATTGTGCTGTGCTGATCTAGGAAAAGGATAAAGGGGTGGGAGAAGAGAGATCAGGGGAGAAAGAATGAGGGAGAGAGAGAGAGAGGGAGGGTGAGCAATAGAGATGCTGGGAGGGTGAGAGGGAGAGCGACAGAGAGAGAGGGTGAGAGGGCTAGAGAGAGGGAGGTTGAGAAGGAGAGAGGGCTAGAGGGAGGGAGGTTGAGAGGGAGAGAGGGCTAGAGAGAGGGAGGTTGAGAGCGAGAGAGAGGGCTAGAGAGAGGGAGGTTGAGAGGGAGAAAGAGGGCTAGAGAGAGGGAGGTTGAGAGGGCGAAAGAGGGCTAGAGAGATGGAGGTTGAGAGGGAGAAAGAGGGCTAGAGAGAGGGAGGTTGAGAGGGAGAAAGAGGGCTAGAGAGAGGGAGGTTGAGAGGGAGAAAGAGGGCTAGAGAGAGGGAGGTTGAGAGTGCGAAAGAGGGCTAGAGAGAGGGAGGTTGAGAGGGAGAAAGAGGGCTAGAGAGAGGGAGGTTGAGAGGGAGAAAGAGGGCTAGAGAGAGGGAGGTTGAGAGGGAGAAAGAGAGAGGGCTAGAGAGAGGGAGGTTGAGAGGGAGAAAGAGAGAGGGCTAGAGAGATGGAGGTTGAGAGGGAGAAAGAGAGAGGGCTAGAGAGATGGAGGTTGAGAGGGAGAAAGAGAGAGGGCTAGAGAGAGGGAGGTTGAGCGGGAGAAAGAGAGAGCGCTAGAGAGAGGGAGGTTGAGAGGGGGAAAGAGAGAGGGCTATAGAGAGGGTATTTCTCAGGCTGGTGAACAGGTCCTGTGTGGAATACTGAGGCAGCCAATGGGCTGGTGGCTGGCCTGGTGGCCTGGATAGAGACAGGAGGTTGTACTAATTAGCCCAGGCCTGGTGGAGGGAGGGGGGAGGGAGTGGCTGATTAGCCCAGGCCTAGGGGAGGGGGTGATTAGCCCAGACCTGGGGGAGGGGGGAGGGAGTGGCTGATTAGCCCAGGCCTGGGGGAAGGGGGGGGGCTGATTAGCCCAGGCCTGGGGGAGGGGGGCTGATAAGCCAAGAGAGTTGACCCGTAGAGTTGAATGCTGCTTCCACAAGGTAAAGCCTACTTCGTATTTGACCTTTTCTATTTCCCTTTAAGAACATTACAATCTAAAGAGGAACAGAGAATTTGACAATGTTATAACTGGCTACTGCTATAATACCTAAACTATCCACCTGGATAGCAATGCCACAACACATTTCATTATTCTTCATAACCAATCATAATGACTCCATTTACTGTGTAGGGGCACTAGTATTCTCAAACAATGACTGCAATTCATCACTCAGTGAACCATTCAGTGCTGCTCATTTCAGTGATTTGATTTGGATGTTGCCTCTTGTTAAGGACTCAGGCCCACTGGTGAAGGCCAAGACAGTGGACACGTAAGCTTTAATAAAAACAGTGACACTAGCAGGAACAGTGTTTATCTTTTCTTTCAAGCAGTCACGCCCTTCCATCATTGGTGCAGAGCTGGGTTCTTCAAGCAGTCACGCCCTTCCATCATTGGTGCAGAGCTGGGTTCTTCAAGCAGTCACGCCCTTCCATCATTGGTGCAGAGCTGGGTTCTTCAAGCAGTCACGCCCTTCCATCATTGGTGCAGAGCTGGGTTCTTCAAGCAGTCACGCCCTTCCATCATTGGTGCAGAGCTGGGTTCTTCAAGGAGTCACGCCCTTCCATCATTGGTGCAGAGCTGGGTTCTTCAAGCAGTCACGCCCTTCCATCATTGGTGCAGAGCAGTGGCAAGCAGAGTCTGTATTGTTTTCTTTGGCTGTTTCTATGAGCCTTCCTGATGCAGGGTTTGCACTTTTGGAACCATTCTATTGGTTCAAATGTGCCAGGCAACTCAATCAAGCATAGCTCAAAGTGTTTGAAAGAAAACTACAACTGCAGAGCAGTGAGAACTGTGAAGAGGTTAACACTTGCTAGCGAAACACCTGTCGACAACATCCGGTGAAATTGGAGGGCACGCAATTCAAATAAATAATCGTAATATTAAACATTTATGAACATACAAGTATGTTATATCGGTTAAAAGCTTAAATTCGGGTAACTCTAACTGCATTGTACTGCTTACAATAGGCTTTACATCAAAAGCATACCATCTGATTGTTTGAGGATAGCGCCCCACATCAACATATTTTTCAACCAGCACAGGGTTCATAAAATCACGAATAGCGATTAAATAGTCACTTACTCTTTGAAAATCTTCCTCTGTTTTTAATCCCAAGGGTCCCAGCTACAACATGAATGGTTGTTTTGTTAGATAAAATCCTTTTTTATATCCCAAAAAGTCAGTTTAGTTGGTGCCATCTTTCAGTAATCCACTCATTCAACATGCAGACAAAGGAATCCAAAAAGCTACCGCTTAAACTTTGTTCAAACAAGGTTTCTATTTAATCGTCAGGTACCCTAAAATAGAGAGAAACTATAATATTTCATAAAGAAGTATGTTCAATAACGCGTCCTCTTCCTCACGCGCCGACAGACTGATTTTCCACTGTGACTCTTTGTACCAAAACTCCAAATTCTTCCTCGTTTTGGAAGAAACACGCCTGAAACCTTGAACAAAGACTGTTGACACCTAGTGGAAGCCATAGAAATTGCAATCTGGGAGCTGGAATTGCATAGGACCCATTGCTTTCCATTATAAGAGCCTGGAACCTCAAAATAAAATATTCCGTGGTGGTGTCTCTTTGAATTTTCTCCTACCATATCAATTGAGTTATAGTCTCATACATTATTTTAACATTTCTACAAACTTCAAAATGTTTTCTGCCCAATGATATCAATTATATACATATCCTGGCTTCTGGGCCTGAGTAACAGGCAGTTTACTTTGGGCAAGGCAGTCAGGCGAAAATTCTGAATTCTGAAAAAAGGGCCCTTGCCTAGTTAAATTAAGGTAAAATAAAATAAATTACATTTACAGATACCTGAAACTGGTACACACGGCCTATTGCCGTTTACAGATACCTCAAACGGGTACAAGCGGGCCTATTAACATTTACAGATATATCTAGTGCCTTACTGCAAGGTTTAGAGAACACATTCTTATTTACAATGAAAGCCTAGGAACAGTGGATTAACGACAGATGTTTACCTTGTCAGCTCGGGGTAACAGGCAGTGTGTACCCTTTTGAGGTATCTGTAAACAGGGATAGGCGTCTCTGTATATACCACTGAGGTATGGTCGAGACTATATGTGTACAGAGTAATGCATCAGAGTCTAGACCAGTGGTTGCCAACCAGTCAATAGCGATATTTCTGTAGAAACGCCAAGAAACGATAAAGGCTTGCGCTCCTTTTTTAAAAGCGTGTTGAGCTGTTGACGTTAGGTGCACTTGCTTCAAAAGTCCTGCGCACCCAGTAAGCAAAGTGTTCCTATGAGATAAACTCACCGCCTTCCCAGTGGACCTGCAAATCTGTGACTAAATCGAGTGAACCTACTGCTCTGTCCAATCGGATAGCTCAAATCACCGTGGCAACAGCGCATCCATGATCCTGGCTACAGACACGTTTAATAGGCTACTAGCCTGCGTAAGATTGAATCACTTTTAAAACCATGACCACAGAGAGACTGGCAACGAACACAGCAAAGAGCTGCTGTTTTTATGAGTGACTTCATGTTTAAGTTTATATTCAGCACTGTCATTGTTTTTATTCAACGATATTACAAAACGAGCTTCTCCGTACTTCCGCTCGGGCTGCAGCTGCAATGAATGAGTAGCCAAGTATCGATAGCCTTGCGTTTTATTATTATTATTAGCAGCTCATCGTGTTGATTTTAATATGAAGGAATATTTAACTTTCTCTGGTCATAGGAACAACATGAATTTGTACATGAGGCAGATGCGGTGCGACTTGAGTTTCGGCATCAGGTGGAAGACAGTATCCCCTCTCTCTGGCCAGTCTCACCGGAGGAAAGGAAGGAGAGAGCAGGTGGGAGACTGTGTCCCCTCTCTCTGGCCAGTCTCACCAGAGGAAAGGAAGGAGAGAGCAGGTGGAAGACTGTATCCCCTCTCTCTGGTCAGTCTCACCGGAGGAAAGGAAGGAGAGAGCAGGTGGAAGACTGTGTCCCCTCTCTCTGGCCAGTCTCACCAGAGGAAAGGAAGGAGAGAGCAGGTGGAAGACTGTGTCCCCTCTCTCTGGCCAGTCTCACCAGAGGAAAGGAAGGAGAGAGCAGGTGGAAGACTGTGTCCCTCTCTCTGGTCAGTCTCACCAGAGGAAAGGAAGGAGAGAGCAGGTGGAAGACTGTGTCCCCTCTCTCTGGCCAGTCTCACCAGAGGAAAGGAAGGAGAGAGCAGGTGGAAGACTGTGTCCCCTCTCTCTGGTCAGTCTCACCGGAGGAAAGGAAGGAGAGAGCAGGTGGAAGACTGTGTCCCCTCTCTCTGGTCAGTCTCACCAGAGGAAAGGAAGGAGAGAGCAGGTGGAAGACTGTGTCCCCTCTCTCTGGCCAGTCTCTCCAGAGGAAAGGAAGGAGAGAGCAGGTGGAAGACAGTGTCCCCTCTCTCTGGTCAGTCTCTCCAGAGGAAAGGAAGGAGAGAGCAGGTGGAAGACAGTGTCTCCTCTCTCTGGTCAGTCTCTCCAGAGGAAAGGAAGGAGAGAGCAGGTGGAAGACAGTGTCTCCTCTCTCTGGTCAGTCTCTCCAGAGGAAAGGAAGGAGAGAGCAGGTGGAAGACAGTGTCTCCTCTCTCTGGTCAGTCTCACCGGAGGAAAGGAAGGAGAGAGCAGGTGGAAGACAGTGTCTCCTCTCTCTGGTCAGTCTCACCGGAGGAAAGGAAGGAGAGAGCAGGTGGAAGACTGTGTCCCCTCTCTCTGGTCAGTCTCACCAGAGGAAAGGAAGGAGAGAGCAGGTGGAAGACTGTGTCCCCTCTCTCTGGTCAGTCTCTCCAGAGGAAAGGAAGGAGAGAGCAGGTGGAAGACAGAGTCTCCTCTCTGGCCAGTCTCACCAGAGGAAAGGAAGGAGAGAGCAGGTGGAAGACAGAGTCTCCTCTCTCTGGCCAGTCTCACCAGAGGAAAGGAAGGAGAGCAGGTGGAAGACAGTGTCTCCTCTCTCTGGTCAGTCTCACCGGAGGAAAGGAAGGAGAGAGCAGGTGGAAGACGGTGTCCCCTCTCTCTGGTCAGTCTCACCGGAGGAAAGGAAGGAGAGAGCAGGTGGAAGACTGTGTCCTCTCTCTCTGGCCAGTCTCACCAGAGGAAAGGAAGGAGAGAGCAGGTGGAAGACTGTGTCCCCTCTCTCTGGTCAGTCTCTCCAGAGGAAAGGAAGGAGAGAGCAGGTGGAAGACAGTGTCCCCTCTCTCTGGTCAGTCTCTCCAGAGGAAAGGAAGGAGAGAGCAGGTGGAAGACTGTGTCCCCTCTCTCTGGCCAGTCTCTCCAGAGGAAAGGAAGGAGAGAGCAGGTGGAAGACAGTATCCCCTCTCTCTGGCCAGTCTCTCCAGAGGAAAGGAAGGAGAGAGCAGGTGGAAGACAGTGTCCCCTCTCTCTGGCCAGTCTCACCAGAGGAAAGGAAGGAGAGAGCAGGTGGAAGACGGTGTCCCCTCTCTCTGGCCAGTCTCACCAGAGGAAAGGAAGGAAAGAGCAGGTGGAAGACTGTGTCCCCTCTCTGGCCAGTCTCACCGGAGGAAAGGAAGGAGAGAGCAGGTGGAAGACTGTGTCCCCTCTCTCTGGCCAGTCTCACCGGAGGAAAGGAAGGAGAGAGCAGGTGGAAGACTGTGTCCCCTCTCTGGCCAGTCTCACCAGAGGAAAGGAAGGAGAGAGCAGGTGGAAGACTGTGTCCCCTCTCTCTGGCCAGTCTCACCGGAGGAAAGGAAGGAGAGAGCAGGTGGAAGACTGTGTCCCCTCTCTCTGGCCAGTCTCACCGGAGGAAAGGAAGGAGAGAGCAGGTGGAAGACTGTGTCCCCTCTCTCTGGCCAGTCTCACCGGAGGAAAGGAAGGAGAGAGCAGGTGGAAGACTGTGTCCCCTCTCTCTGGCCAGTCTCACCAGAGGAAAGGAAGGAGAGAGCAGGTGGAAGACTGTGTCCCCTCTCTCTGGCCAGTCTCACCGGAGGAAAGGAAGGAGAGAGCAGGTGGAAGACTGTGTCCCCTCTCTCTGGCCAGTCTCACCAGAGGAAAGGAAGGAGAGAGCAGGTGGGAGACTGTGTCCCCTCTCTCTGGCCAGTCTCACCAGAGGAAAGGAAGGAAAGAGCAGGTGGAAGACAGTGTCCCTTCTCTCTGGTCAGTCTCACCAGAGGAAAGGAAGGAGAGAGCAGGTGGAAGACTGTGTCCCCTCTCTCTCTGGTCAGTCTCACCAGAGGAAAGGAAGGAGAGAGCAGGTGGAAGACGGTGTCCCCTCTCTCTGGTCAGTCTCACTGGAGGAAAGGAAGGAGAGAGCAGGGACCCCGAGATGCGTTTGGGAAAAGTCAGAAACTCAATCATCTTTCTAGAGCCCTGACTTTTCGACCTGAAGATTACTGACGTGGTGATTTGACCTCGTTGACCACCAGATGAAGGTAACACCAGTCCAGTAAAAAAAAAGCAAAAAAGCAAATTATTTCAATTCATCATAGAGCTGCACAGTGCCTCACAAGTGCCAAACCAACTGATCTATTTTGTTATCAAAGCTTGAGTTTTAGTCTGATTAATAACAATATTGACAGGCCAATCATTTTTTAATTTTTTTTTAGTTAACTAGGCAAGTCAGTTAAGAACAAATTCTTATTTTCAATGACGGCCTAGGAACAGTGGGTTAACTGCCTGTTCAGGGGCAGAATGACAGATTTGTACCTTGTCAGCTCGGGGACTCGAACTTTCAACCTTTCAGTTACTAGTCTAACGCCCTAACCACTAGGCTACCCTGCCGCCCCATATAGCCAATATGCTGTGATAATGTATTAGGCCAACTGCCCAAACCTCATTCCTACAAAACTGTTTGTGTGGGTTAATGTAAAAAAAAAAAAGTCTGAGCAGTAGATCTCAGTTTGCTTTTTGACTGAAAGTGATCTTGACTCAGAAAAGGTTGGTGACCACTGGTCTAGACTGTACGTGTAAAGAGTAAGACACTAGAGTCTAGACTATATCTGTGGAGTAGGTGTAGCGTACCACTTTGAGGTTAGCCTCCTGTAGTTTGTGTGCTCTGTCCTCCAGCCTCCTAGCGATGACAGCCAGCTCTATGTTCTTCCTCCTCAAACGCTTCACCTTCTCCTCCGTCTCCGGGGCGCTGCTCTTACGCTGCAGTGTGAGAGCAGGATAAAGAGAGAGGTCAGTGGTCGTAGCCGAGGGGGGGACGGATCATAATAATGCCTGAAACGGAGCAAATGGAATGGCATCGGAACCATGTGTTTGGTGTATTTGATACCATTCCATTTATTCTGCTCCAGTCGTTACCATGAGCCCGTCCTCCCCAATTAAGGTGCCACCAACACCGTGTGAGAGAGATGTATGAAAACCCTCCTCCACAGGCCTGCAGCTCTGTCTGACACGGCAGGACAGGACAGGTGTTGTGAGAACAGGACCTAAATAGTACAGTAGCTGGAACCGAAGACAAGGGCGCAAAAGACAAAAGCTTGTTCTGGTTTTAAGTTTTAACTCCACAGCTCTGGAAACTTTTCCCAAGACCCTTGGAACTTGGTCTTTGTGGGGCAATTCCCCTGTAACAGAGTGACGCTGAGATTACCATCGTTCCCTTTGAAATGTGTGTCCAACAATCAAAAAAACAATGATTTACAAAGTTAAACAAGCCTTTACAACTCCTACTTCCACAGAACATTTGACAAAAACGGTTTGTGTCGTCATTCTGTTAACAAACTTGGCATCTGCACTGTTCAAGTAAATGTGCTTTGGTAAAATGTTCAGTGGAAATTGTTAAAAGTTGTCCTTGAGCATAGAGTTACGGTTTGCAATCATTGTTTTTTGCTTGACATACATTTTAAGGCCAGGCAACACACCCTAATAGGGAGTTTTGTTCCACTTAATCAGATCACAATCAACTTTTACCATTTGAATGTAGACACAAATATACTTTTTTTTGTAGAAACAGTTCATATTTTTATAAATGTACAAATGAAGCGATATGTCATTAATTACGTATGTGCATATTTGCATACCATGCAAATGAACTTTTCCTAACACCGGCTAAAGTAAATATTTAAATTTAATTTTGTTAAGACATGCAGGACCGGACTTGTCCAGAGGAGATTGTGGGTAATTACTATTTTCATCTTTCTATCTGTCAAATACTAAATACATTTTTTGGTGGCATTTTCCCCCTAAATAAAGATAACATATAAAAAAATACAGTGCATTTGGAAAGTATTCAGACCCCTTGACCTTTTCCACATTTTGTTACTTTACAGCCTGATTCTAAAAATTGATTTAAAAAAAATGTCCTCATCAATCTACACACAATGCAGCATAACGACAAAGCAGAAACAAGTTTAGACATTTTTGCTAATATATAGTAATAAAGATACAGCCTCGAGTCTTCTTGGGTATGACGCTACAAGGTTTGCCACACCTGTATTTGGGGAGTTTCTCGCATTCTTCTCTGTAGATCCTCTCAAGCTCTGTCAGGTTGTATGGGGAGCGTTGCTGCACAGCTGTTTTCAGGTCTCTCCAGAGATGTTAGATCGGGTTCAAGTCCGGGCTCTGGCTGGGCCCCTCAAGGTCATTCAGAGACATGTCTCGAAGCCACTCCTGTGTTGTCTTGGCTGTGTGCTTATGTATAACTTTAGACCGTCCCCTCGCCCCTACCCGGGCGTGAACCAGGGACCCTCTGCACACGTCAACAACTGACACCCACGAAGCATCGTTACCCATCGCTCCACAAAAGCCGCGGCCCTTGCAGAGCAAGGGGAACCACTACTTCAAGGTCTCAGAGCAAGTGACGTCACCGATTGAAACGCTATTTAGCACGCACCACCGCTAACTAAGCTAGCCGTTTCACATCCGTTACACTTAGTGCCTTTGTCCTGTTGGAAGGTGAACCCCCTCCAGTCCTGAGTGCTCTAAAGCAGGTCTTCATCAAAGATCTCTCTGTACTTTGCTCCGTTCATCTTTGCCTCGATCCTGACTCGTCTCACAGTCCCTGCCACTGAAAAACATCCCCACAGCATGATGCTGCCACCACCATGCTTCACTGTAGGGATGGTGCCAGGTTTCCTCCAGACGTGGCGCCTAGCATTCAGGCCAAAGAATTCAATCTTGGTTTCATCAGACCAGAGAATCTTGTTTCTCATGGTCTGAGAGTCTTTAGGTGCCTTTTGGCAATCTCCAAGTGGGCTGCCATGTGCCTTTTACTGAGGAGTGGCTTCCGTCTGGCCATTGTACCATGAAGACTTAATCGGTGTTGTGCTGCACAGATGGTTGTGGCCTTCTGGAAGGTTCTCCCAGCTCCACAGAGGGACTCTAAAGCTGTCAGAGTGACCATCGGGTTCTTGGTCCCCTCGCTGACCAAGGCCCTTTTCCCCCAATTGCTCAGTTTGGCCGGGCGGCCGGCTCGAGGGAGACTCTTCTTAGCTTTTTTTTGTTTTGTTCTGACATGCACTGTCAACTGTGAGACCTTATATAGACAGGTGGGTGCCTTTACAAATCATGTCCAATCAATTTAATTTACCAGACGTGGACTCCAAGTTGTAGAAACATCAACGATAATCAATGGAAACAGGATTATCAGAACTCAATTCCAAATCTCATAGCAAAGGATCTGAATACTTACGTAAACTTAATGTATTTTTTATTTTTTTATTTTTTAGAAATTTGTTAATGTCTAAAAACCTGTTTTTCCTTTTGTCGTTATGGGGTATTGTGTGTAGATTGCTGAGGAAATTGTTTTATTTAATCCATTTTAGAATAAGGTTGTAACGTAACTAAATTTGAAAAAAGTTGGGGGGGTCTGAATACTTTCCGGATGCACTGTGTCTAAAAGCCTTTGCAGACTGTACAATTTTAGCAGTTTTAGGCCATTATGTTGACATCAAAGACAAACTGTCCAGGTTGTGGGCAAATTCTTTGGTCGTAAAGGATTGTCGGACGTCTTTGCTCATTCAGTGTGACAGGGTCTAGGTCTGCTGGTTCAGTACCACTACGTCTTGGTTCGTTCAGTGAGACAGGGTCGAGGTCTGCTGGTTCAGTACCACTACGTCTTGGTTCGTTCAGTGAGACAGGGTCTAGGTCTGCTGGTTCAGTACCACTACGTCTTGGTTCGTTCAGTGTGACAGGGTCTAGGTCTGCTGGTTCAGTACCACTACGTCTTGGTTCGTTCAGTGAGACAGGGTCTAGGTCTGCTGGTTCAGTACCACTACGTCTTGGTTCGTTCAGTGAGACAGGGTCTAGGTCTGCTGGTTCAGTACCACTACGTCTTGGTTCATTCAGTGAGACAGGGTCTAGGTCTGCTGGTTCAGTACCACTACGTCTAGGTTCGTTCAGTGAGACAGGGTCGAGGTCTGCTGGTTCAGTACCACTACGTCTTGGTTCGTTCAGTGAGACAGGGTCTAGGTCTGCTGGTTCAGTACCACTACGTCTTGGTTCGTTCAGTGTGACAGGGTCTAGGTCTGCTGGTTCAGTACCACTACGTCTTGGTTCGTTCAGTGAGACAGGGTCTAGGTCTGCTGGTTCAGTACCACTACGTCTTGGTTCGTTCAGTGAGACAGGGTCTAGGTCTGCTGGTTCAGTACCACTACGTCTTGGTTCATTCAGTGAGACAGGGTCTAGGTCTGCTGGTTCAGTACCACTACGTCTAGGTTCGTTCAGTGAGACAGGGTCTAGGTCTGCTGGTTCAGTACCACTACGTCTTGGTTCATTCAGTGAGACAGGGTCTAGGTCTGCTGGTTCAGTACCACTACGTCTTGGTTCGTTCAGTGAGACAGGGTCTAGGTCTGCTGGTTCAGTACCACTACGTCTTGGTTCGTTCAGTGAGACAGGGTCTAGGTCTGCTGGTTCAGTACCACTACGTCTTGGTTCGTTCAGTGAGACAGGGTCTAGGTCTGCTGGTTCAGTACCACTACGTCTTGGTTCGTTCAGTGAGACAGGGTCTAGGTCTGCTGGTTCAGTACTGCTACATGCGGTTGTAGTCTCTGACAAAGTTCTAGCAGTTTCAGATTTTTTTTGCCTTTATCACGTGGGGCTGTTGTCGCGCGTGGGGCTGGTGTCGCGCGTGGGGCTGGTGTCGCGCGTGGGGCTGGTGTCGCGCGTGGGGCTGGTGTCGCGCGTGTCTTGCGAGCCGCGCGGGGCTGGTGAGTTACCTGATGGTAATTGATCAATATGAACACAGCCTGCACTTAGTACGCAATCAATATTACGATAATATTATAATAAACAATAATACAATTGTGAGTAGTCAGATGGACTAAAATATCACAAATATCACATATCACACCATTTCACCACTTGGTGCCTGGTCTTAATGTGAATAATCTGAGTCTCAGCATTGTGGAATTGCCCTGCGTCTTAAACTCAGTAGAGTAGTGTAGTCCAGGCCTCTAGCTCCCTCCTGTAGCCTGTTAGTCCAGTCTTAGTCGAGTCTAGCCCCTCCATAGAGTTAACAGTGTTTTACCAGCAGGCTGTTCTCCTCTCTCAGGTGGTTGCAGGTTTTCTCCATCTCATCCAGAGATCGCAGCAGCTCTGAGTTCTGACGCACCAGGAAGCCATAGTCAGTGCCATTCTGGAACACAGAGACAGAACACAACGTATCAACTCTAGAACCTATAGTCAGTGCCATTCTGGAACACAGAGACAGAACATAACGTATCAACTCTAGAACCTATAGTCAGTGCCATTCTGGAACACAGAGACAGAACACAACGTATCAACTCTAGAACCTATAGTCAGTGCCATTCTGGAACACAGAGACAGAACACAACGTATCAACTCTAGAACCTATAGTCAGTGCCATTCTGGAACACAGAGACAGAACACAACGTATCAACTCTAGAACCTATAGTCAGTGCCATTCTGGAACACAGAGACAGAACACAACGTATCAACTCTAGAACCTATAGTCAGTGCCATTCTGGAACACAGAGACAGAACACAACGTGTCAACTCTAGAACCTATAGTCAGTGCCATTCTGGAACACAGAGACAGAACACAACGTATCAACTCTAGAACCTATAGTCAGTGCCATTCTGGAACACAGAGACAGAACATAACGTATCAACTCTAGAACCTATAGTCAGTGCCATTCTGGAACAGAGACAGAACACAACGTATCAACTCTAGAACCTATAGTCAGTGCCATTCTGGAACACAGAGACAGAACACAACGTGTCAACTCTAGAACCTATAGTCAATGCCATTCTGGAACACAGAGACAGAACACAACGTATCAACTCTAGAACCTATAGTCAGTGCCATTCTGGAACACAGAGACAGAACATAACGTATCAACTCTAGAACCTATAGTCAGTGCCATTCTGGAACACAGAGACAGAACATAACGTATCAACTCTAGAACGTATAGTCAGTGCCATTCTGGAACACAGAGACAGAACACAACGTATCAACTCTAGAACCTATAGTCAGTGCCATTCTGGAACACAGAGACAGAACACAACGTATCAACTCTAGAACCTATAGTCAGTGCCATTCTGGAACACAGAGACAGAACACAACGTATCAACTCTAGAACCTATAGTCAGTGCCATTCTGGAACACAGAGACAGAACACAACGTATCAACTCTAGAACCTATAGTCAGTGCCATTCTGGAACACAGAGACAGAACACAACGTATCAACTCTAGAACCTATAGTCAGTGCCATTCTGGAACACAGAGACAGAACACAACGTATGAACACATGAGCAACCTTATCTCTTCCTCTCAACATGAACAGGTCTTGCCAGATCAATACACTAAGGTTCTTTAAAGGTAGAATCTTCAATACTTACTGCTGTTCCATGAGCATTTCAGCTTGCTAGAAAACCAGTTGCGGGGCTACCTTTGGTGCCCATGATTCGTCTCTGCAGTGCAGTAGATCGGGTAATGCTTCCAGACCACATTCTCATGGTGTTGGTTCATTCACATTCAACTGCTCTTCCTCCAGGGGAAACATACTCCCACAGTCCTTCTCACCTCTCCCCTTCTCCCTCCATACTCCCACAGTCCTTCTCACCTCTCCCCTTCTCCTCCATACTCCCACAGTCCTTCTCACCTCTCCCCTTCTCCCTCTATACTCCCACAGTCCTTCTCACCTCTCCCCTTCTCCCTCCATACTCCCACAGTCCTTCTCACCTCTCCCCTTCTCCTTCTATACTCCCACAGTCCTTCTCACCTCTCCCCTTCTCCCTCCATACTCCCACAGTCCTTCTCACCTCTCCCCTTCTCCCTCCATACTCCCACAGTCCTTCTCACCTCTCCCCTTCTCCCTCTATACTCCCACAGTCCTTCTCACCTCTCCCCTTCTCCCTCCATACTCCCACAGTCCTTCTCACCTCTCCCCTTCTCCCTCCATACTCCCACAGTCCTTCTCACCTCTCCCCTTCTCCCTCCATACTCCCACAGTCCTTCTCACCTCTCCCCTTCTCCCTCTATACTCCCACAGTCCTTCTCACCTCTCCCCTTCTCCCTCTATACTCCCACAGTCCTTCTCACCTCTCCCCTTCTCCCTCCATACTCCCACAGTCCTTCTCACCTCTCTCTCCTCCCTCCATACTCCCACAGTCCTTCTCACCTCTCCCTTCTCCCTCCATACTCCCACAGTCCTTCTCACCTCTCCCCTTCTCCCTCTATACTCCCACAGTCCTTCTCACCTCTCCCCTTCTCCCTCCATACTCCCACAGTCCTTCTCACCTCTTCTCCTTCCTTACTCCCACAGTCACTATACAGCCCCTCTCCCTTCATACTCCCATAGCCACTATACAGCCACTCTCCTTCCATACTCCCATAGCCACTATACTGCATCCCTCCTCTCCCTCCATACTTCCATAGCCACTATACAGCCCCTCTCCTTCCATACTCCCATAGCTATTACTCAGCCTCCTCTCTCCTCTCAGTGTTTCCCCCACTGTTGTTGTGTTTGTACTACAGAGTCTCTAACGAGTCTCTAACGAGAAGACAGAGAGAAGGAAAGACCTGTCCTCACAGCATGGTAGTGAGAAGACATTACAGAGAGAAGGAAGTATAGAGAGAGAGAGATCAAAAAAACATCCGGCTAAGCTAAACAGTGACACTATAATTGACACTGCCCAGAGCTGCCATTCTCCCTCCATCTTAGCTTCTGTTGGTCTGACATACATCCAAGATGTAATCATAGATTCTGAAGTTCTATGGATTAATGGTCCATCATGAGCTTCTGCTTATGTAAATGCCAGTTGAACAAGGGTCCCTGCCATACTCTTAATGTGGAGGAAACATGTTGGATGGACATCGTTCAGTCTCCATGGACTGTTATCGACCCCCCTCAGCTCTCAGCTGTGCCCTGGACACGATATGTGAATTGATTTCCCCCCCATCTATCTTCAGAGTTTGTTCTGTTAGGTGACCTAAACTGGGATATGCTTAACACCCCGGCAGTCCTACAATCTAAGATAGATGCCCTCAATCTCACACAAATGATCAAGGAACCCACCAGGTACAACCCTAAATCCGTAAACATGAGCACTCTCATAGATATCATCCTAACCAATGTTCCCTCCAAATACACCTCTGCTGTTTTCATCCAAGATCTCAGCGATCACTGCCTCATTGCCTGCATCCGTTATGGGTCCGCAGTCAAATGACCAGTCCTCATCACTGTCAAACGCTCCCTAAAACACTTCAGCGAGCAGGCATGTCTCATCGACCTGGCCAGGGTATCATGGAAGGAAATTGACCTGATTGTAAGTCGCTCTGGATAAGAGCGTCTGCTAAATGACTTAAATGTAAATGTAATGTAAATGTAAATAACGTTAGTAGAGGTTGTTCTTTAAAAGTAATTTCCTCACCATCTTAAATACGCATGCTGCTTTCAAAAGATGTAGAACTAAGAACAGCCCTTGGTTCACTCCAGACCTGACTGCCCTCGACCAGCACAAAAACATTGTGGTGGCCTGCACTAGCATCGAATAGTCCCCGCGATATGACCCCGAGATTTAGTCCCTGCGATATGCAACTGTTCAGGGAAGTCAGGAACCAATACACGCAGTCAGTTAGGAAAGCTAAGGCTAGCTTTTTCAAACAGAAATTTGCATCCTGTAGCTCTAACTCCAAAAAGTTTTGGGACACTGTAAAGTCCATGGAGAATAAGAACACCTCCTCTCAGCTGCCCACTGCACTGAGGCTAGGAAACACTGTCACAATAGATAAATCCACAATAATCAAGAATTTCAATAAGCATTTCTCTAAGGCTTTCCTCCTGGCGACCCCATCCTCTGCAAACAGCTCCGCACCCCGGCAGTTACTTTCCCGAGCCTCCCCAGCTTCCCCTTCACTCAAATCCAGATAGCAGATGTTCTGAAAGAGCTGCAAAACCTGGACCATACAAATCAGCCAAGCTAGACAATCTGGACCCTCTCTTTCTAAAATTATCCATCTCCATTGTTGCAACCCCTATTACCAGTCTGTTCAACCTCTCTTTTGTATAGTCCGAGATTCCTAAAGATTGTAAAGCTTCCGCGGTCATCCCCCTCCTCAAAGGGGGTGACACTCTAGACCCAAACTGTTATAGACCTATATCCATCCTGCCCTGCCTTTCTAAAGTCCTCGAAAGCCAAGTTAACAAACAGATCACTGACCATTTCGAAACCCACCGTACCTTCTCCGCTGTGCAATCCGGTTTCCAAGTTGGTCACAGGTGCACCTCAGCCACGCTCAAGGTCCTAAACAATATCATCCCCGCCATTGATAAAAGACAGTACTGTGCAGCCGTCTTCATCGACCTGGCCAAGGATTTAGACTCTGTCAATCAGCGTATTCTTATCAGCAGACTCGACCGCCTTGGTTTCTCAATTGACTGCCTCGCCTGATTCATCAACTACTTCTCAGACAGAGTTCAGTGTATCAAATCGGAGGGCCTGTTGACCGGACCTCGAGCAGTCTCTATGGGGGTACCACAGGGTTCAATTCTCGGGCTGACTCTCTTCTCTGTATACATCAATGATGTTGCTCTTGCTGCTGGTGATTCTCTGATCCACCTCTACACAGACGACACCATTCTGTATATGTCTGGCCCTTCTCTGGACACTGTTAATAAACCTCCAAACCGATCGCTGCCCGCACCCGCCCGCCCGACTAGCATCACTACTCTGGATGGTTCTGACTTGAATATGTGGACAACTACAGACACCTAGGTATCTGGCTAGACCGTAATCTCTCCTTCCAGACTCATATTTCAACTGTTCTGCCTGCGGCTATGGAACCCTGACCTGTTCACCAGACGTGCTATGTGTCCCAAACCTGCTGTTTTCCTCTCTAGAGACCACAGGAGTGGTAGAGATACTCTTAGTGATCGGCTATGAAAAGCCAACTGACATTTACTCCTGAGTTGCTGACTTGCTACACCTCGACAACTACTGTGATTATTATTATTTGACCATGCTGGTCATTTATGAACATTTGAACATCCTGGCCATGTTCTGTTATAATCTCCACCTGGCACAGCCAGAAGAGGACTGGCCACCCCACATAGCCTGGTTCCTCTCTATGTTTCTTCCTAGGTTTTGGCCTTTCTAGGGAGTTTTTCCTAGCCACCGTGCTTCTACACCTGCATTGCTTGCTGTTTGGGGTTTTAGGCTGGGTTTCTGTACAGCACTTTGAGATATCAGCTGATGTACGAAGGGCTTTATAAATACAGTTGATTTGATATTAATCTCCAATCCAAAATTAAATTTAAAATCGGCTTCCTATTTCACAACAAAACCTCCTTTACTTACGCTGCCAAACATATCCTCTTAAAACTGAGTATCCTACCTAGCCTCCAACACTCTACTCAGCAAACTGGATGCAGTCTGTCACAGTGCCATCCGTTTTGTCACCAAAGCCCCACATACCACCCACCACTGTGACCTGTATGCCCTCGTTGGTTGGCACTGCTTTATTTTCACGCCAGACCCACTGGCTCCAGGTCATCTATAAGTCTTTGCTAGGTAAAGCTCCTCCTTATCTCAGCTCACTGGTCACCATAACAACACCCACCCGCGCTCCAGCAGGTATATCTCACTGGTCACCATAACAACACCCACCCGTAGCACGCGCTCCAGCAGGTATATCTCACTGGTCACCATAACAACTCCCACCCGTAGCACGCGCTCCAGCAGGTATATCTCACTGGTCACCATAACAACACCCATCCGTAGCACGCGCTCCAGCAGGTATATCTCACTGGTCACCATAACAACACCCACCCGTAGCACGCGCTCCAGCAGGTATATCTCACTGGTCACCATAACAACACCCACCCGTAACTCCAGCAGGTATATCTCACTGGTCACCAGAACAACACCCACCCGTAGCACGCGCTCCAGCAGGTATATCTCACTGGTCACCATAACAACACCCACCCGTAGCACGCACGCTCCAGCAGGTATATCTCACTGGTCACCATAACAACACCCACCCGTAGCACGCGCTCCAGCAGGTATATCTCACTGGTCACCAGAACAACACCCACCCGTAGCACGCGCTCCAGCAGGTATATCTCACTGGTCACCAGAACAACACCCACCCGTAGCACGCGCTCCAGCAGGTATATCTCACTGGTCACCATAACAACACCCACCCGTAGCACGCGCTCCAGCAGGTATTTCTCACTGGTCACCATAACAACACCCACCCGTAGCACGCGCTCCAGCAGGTATATCTCACTGGTCACCATAACAACACCCACCCGTAGCACGCGCTCCAGCAGGTATATCTCACTGGTCACCATAACAACACCCACCCGTAGCACGCGCTCCAGCAGGTATATCTCACTGGTCATTCCCAAAGCCAACACCTCATTTGGCCGCCTTCCAGTTCTCTGCTGCCAATGACTGGAACAAATTGCCAAAATCGCTTAAGTATATATCTCCCTCACTAACTTTATCCTGTCTTGGGTAGGGGACAGTATTTTCACGTCCGGATGAAAAGCCCAAAGTAAACTACCTGTTACTCAGGCCCAGAAGCTAGGATATACATATAATTGGTAGATTTGGATAGAAAACACTATTCTACAGTTCTACAACTGTTCAAATGATGTCTGTGATTATAACAGAACTGATATGGCAGGCGAAACCCAGAGGACAAACCATCCCAAAAAATAATAATTGTTTCCAATGGCTTTCGTGTTTATTATGAGGCGAAGTCCTCCCAGATTGCAGTTCCTAGAGCTTCCACTAGATGTCAACAGTCTTTAGAAAAGATTCAGGCTGGTTCTTGGAAAAATTTGCTAGAAGTTGTAGTTTTTCTAAGTGGCTCCATTTTGGCTGTATTGTTTCCATGCGTGTGGGTGAAAGCACGTTCTTTGTTATTTATGAGAGAGAGAGAGAGAGAGAGAGAGAGAGAGAGAGAGAGAGAGACAGACAGACAGAGAGAGAGAGAAAAAAAGCTGGAAGTGAGAGGGGTGTTTGTCCTTGGAGTCAGTCAGAAGCACCTGGGCGACACCTTGTCCAACACACTGTTCACTCCGACTGACACCAGCTAAGAGAGGGTGTTATACTGTAGCCCAGTAGCTGTGTAATGAGGGTTATCTGACTTTAACTTCAGACAGAGAGACAGAGAGAGAGAGAGACCCACAGAGCGAGAGAGAGAGAGAGAGAGACCCACACACACACAGAGAGAGAGAGAGAGAGAGAGAGAGAGAGAGAGAGAGAGAGGCCCACAGAGACAGAGAGAGAGAGACCCACAGAGACAGAGAGAGAGACCCACAGAGAGAGAGAGAGACCCACAGAGAGAGAGAGACCCACAGAGAGAGAGAGAGACCCACAGAGAGAGAGAGAGAGCCACAGAGAGGGAGAGAGCCACAGAGAGGGAGAGAGACACAGAGAGAGAGAGAGACACACAGAGCGAGAGGGACTCGCAGAGAGAGAGGGACCCACAGAGAGAGAGGGACCCACAGAGAGAGAGGGACCCACAGAGAGAGAGGGACCCACAGAGAGAGAGGGACCCACAGAGAGGGAGGGACCCACAGAGAGGGAGGGACCCACAGAGAGAGAGGGACCCACAGAGAGAGAGGGACCCACAGAGAGAGAGGGACCCACCGAGAGAGAGGGACCCACAGAGAGAGAGAGACCCCCACACACAGAGAGAGAAAGAGACACACACAGAGAGTGAGAGAGACACACACACAGAGAGAGAGAGACACACAGAGAGAGAGAGACACACAGAGAGAGAGAGAGAGACACAGAGAGAGAGAGAGAGTAGAGACACACAGAGAGAGAGAGACACACAGATAAAGAGAGAGAGAGACACACAGAGGCACAGAGAGAGAGAGAGACACACAGAGAGAGAGCGAGAGAGACCAAATGCACACAAACAAGGGCTGGCTGTTTGTGTGTGTGTACACATGACCAAAATTATGTGGACACCTGCTAATCGAGCATTAATATGGAGTTGGTCCCCCTTTTGCTATTATAACAGCCTCCACTCGTCAGGGAGAGCAAAGGTATGACAATTCAATGTCCTCCTTTGAAAAGCTTTTTCCAATCAACCCTGGTTTGAAGAGGGAGTGGTGACAGAATTCACTGAACAACACCTAGTAAGCAATACTGTACACATGTAAAAAAGTGAAATACTGTAGATATGTTATCAAAAATGCAAATCAAGGCTAGAAGCATCAGAACCCATAGAAAGGTAGTTCTAACCTTGAATAGGACTGGACAAAGTGTTAAGAATAGGAGAGACATCTATTTTATAGTACACTAGAACGCAGCAAACATGGACCACAATGAGGTGGTTAACCCACTGTTCCCCTGGTGCCGGAGACGTGGATGTGGATTTAAGGCAACCCCTCCGCACCTCTCTGATTCAGAGGGGTTGGGATTAAATGTGGAAGGAAGATACATTTCAGTTGAATGTATTCAGTTGGACAACTGACTAGATATCCCCATTCCCCAATATGTCTACAAGATCACAGCTTACTAGATCAGTCTAAACATAGCTGAGTGCAGTAGAGCAATATGTCCACTAGATGACACTAGAGGGACCTATCACAGTCCTGCAGAGAAAGGTGAGAAGTCCATATCCTCATTTAAACCAGGGTATTTAGTGGCCTGTAGTTTGTAAATCCATATCCCCATTTAAACCAGGGTATTTAGTGGCCTGTACTTTGTAAATCCATATCCTCATTTAAACCAGGGTATTTAGTGGCCTGTAGTTTGTAAATCCATATCCCCATTTACACCAGGGTATTTAGTGGCCTGTAGTTTGTAAATCCATATCTTCATTTAAACCAAGGTACTTAGTGGCCTGTAGTTTGTATATCTCCATTTAAACCAGGGTATTTAGTGGCCTGTAGTTTGTAAATCCATATCCCCATTTAAACCAGGGTACTTAGTGGCCTGTAGTTTGTAAATCCATATCTCCATTTAAACCAGAGTATTTAGTGGCCTGTAGTTTGTAAATCCATATCCCCATTTAAACCAGGGTATTTAGTGGCCTGTAGTTTGTAATTCCATATCTTCATTTAAACCAGGGTATTTAGTGGCCTGTAGTTTGTAAATTCATATCCCAATTTAAACCAGGGTATTTAGTGGCCTGTACTTTGTAAATTCATATCCCAATTTAAACCAGGGTATTTAGTGGCCTGTAGTTTGTAAATCCATATCCCCATTTAAACCAGGGTATTTAGTGGCCTGTAGTTTGTAAATCTATATCCCCATTTAAACCAGGGTACTTAGTGGCCTGTTGTTTGTATATCTCCATTTAAACCAGAGTATTTAGTGGCCTGTAGTTTGTAAATCCATATCTCCATTTAAACCAGAGTATTTAGTGGCCTGTAGTTTGTAAATCCATATCTCCATTTAAACCAGGGTACTTAGTGGCCTGTAGTTTGCAAATCCATATCTCCATTTAAACCAGAGTATTTAGTGGCCTGTAGTTTGTAAATCCATATCCCCATTTAAACCAGGGTATTTAGTGGCCTGTAGTTTGTAAATCTATATCCCCATTTAAACCAGGGTACCTAGTGGCCTGTTGTTTGTATATCTCCATTTAAACCAGAGTATTTAGTGGCCTGTAGTTTGTAAATCCATATACCCATTTAAACCAGGGTACTTAGTGGCCTGTAGTTTGTATATCTACATTTAAACCAGGGTATTTAGTGGCCTGTAGTTTGTAAATCCATATCTTCATTTAAACCAGGGTACTTAGTGGCCTGTAGTTTGTAAATCCATATCCCCATTTAAACCAGGGTATTTAGTGGCCTGTAGTTTGTAAATCCATCCCTTTTCTAATAGAGGCCGGAACACGATCAACACCCATAGCTTGTAGGGAGGCAGGGTTGCCATGGTGTAAGGACTTGTAAGTGCCTTGCCATGGGGTAGTCTTCATTGCCTACCCGTGTGGCGTACTTGTGTTCCACTAAACGGCGTCTCTTTGTCCGTCCAACGTGGAACACCTTGCGGTGTGGACGTTCCAATCTCTAGATGACGTGAGTGGTTGTGCAATTAGTTAAATGCTTGACTTGATACTCTGTTTTAGTAGCTGTCTCACCAAAATGCTTGTTCTATGCATTATTTCTGTAATGGTTGCATGTACAGTAAAAGAGCCCCTGGGTTTGTGGTCAAGGCCTTTTGAGAGTCACCCGGGAAGATAACCGTCGACTAATTTGTCATTTCGGGTAGGACAGCCTATGACTTGTGGCTCTGGGAAGACTTGTCGTAATAGCATATCACTTTGGATGATTAATAAAAAATAAAATAAAAATGTATACCCCGTTTTCTCCCCGAAATTCTTTTAATGAACCTCCCGACGAACAGTTATTGTGCTGACATTGCTTCCAGAGGCAGTTTGGAACTCAATTGTGAGTGTTGCAACCGGGGACAGACGATTTTTACGCAACTTAAGCACTCAGCGGTCCCATTCTGTGAGCTTTCGTGGCCTACCATTTTGAGGCTGAGCCGTTGTTGCTCCTAGACGTTTCCACTTCACAATAAAAGCACTTACAGTTGAACCGGGGGGGCAGCTCTAACAGGGCAGAAGTTTTACACTGTTGACTTAATGGAAAGGTGCCATTATATGATGGTGCCACGTTGAAAGTCACTGAACTCTTCAGTACGGGCCATTCTGCTGGAAAATGTTTGTGTATGGAGATTGCATGGCTGTGTGCTTGATTTTCTACACACCTGTCAGCAACGGGTGTGGCTGAAAACAGTGGAATCCACTCATTTGAAGGGGTGTCCACATACTTTGTATGTGTCTCTCCAGAACGGAGATCTATCGCAGTGA
This sequence comes from Oncorhynchus masou masou, assembly GCF_036934945.1. Taxonomy (NCBI): domain Eukaryota; kingdom Metazoa; phylum Chordata; class Actinopteri; order Salmoniformes; family Salmonidae; genus Oncorhynchus; species Oncorhynchus masou. Next base: position 300,145 of record NW_027013020.1, read on the forward strand.
AATACAATATCACTCCACCATAATGAAACTGCCACATCAAAGGTGAAGACATAATCAGTGCAACATGGTGTGAAATAATCCGCCGTCATAAGAAACAGGAGGGATTTGCAGACGGACGAGGCAACAAGGCAGACGGACGAGGCAACAAGGCAGGCGGACGAGGCAACAAGGCAGACGGACGAGGCAACAAGGCAGATGGACGAGGCAACAAGGGAGTTAGAAATAACATTTTAGACTGTGAAAGAGAGAAAGACAGTGAAAGAGAGAGACAGTGAAAGAGAGAGACAGTGAAAGAGAGAGACAGTGAAAGAGAGAGACAGTGAAAGAGAGAAAGACAGTGAAAGAGAGAATGACAGTGAAAGAGAGAAAGACTGTGAAAGAGAGAAAGACAGTGAAAGAGAGAATGACAGTGAAAGAGAGAAAGACTGTGAACGAGAGGCACAGAGAGAGAGAGAGAGAGAAAGACAGTGAAAGAGAGAAAGACTGTGAAAGAGAGAGACTGTGAACGAGAGGCACAGAGAGAGAGAGAGAAAGACAGTGAAAGAGAGACACACACAGAGAGAGAGAAAGACTGTGAAAGAGAGAAAGACAGTGAAAGAGAGGCACACAGAGAGAGAGAAAGACAGTGAAAGAGACACACAGAGAGAGAAAGACTGTGAAATAGAGAACGACAGTGAAAGAGAGACACACAGAGAGAGAAAGACTGTGAAAGAGAGAAAGACAGTGAAAGAGAGAAAGACTGTGAAAGAGAGACACACAGAGAGAGAAAGACTGTGAAAGAGAGAACGACAGTGAAAGAGAGAAAGACAGTGAAAGAGAGAAAGACTGAAAGAGAGGCACACAGAGAGAGAGAAAGACAGTGAAAGAGAGACACACAGAGAGAGAGAGAGAACAACAGTGAAAGAGAGAACAACAGTGAAAGAGAGAGACAGTGAAAGAGAGAGACAGTGAAAGAGAGAGACAGTGAAAGAGAGAAAGACAGTGAAAGAGAGAATGACAGTGAAAGAGAGAAAGACTGTGAAAGAGAGAAAGACAGTGAAAGAGAGAAAGACTGTGAACGAGAGGCACAGAGAGAGAGAGAGAAAGACAGTGAAAGAGAGAAAGACTGTGAAAGAGAGAGACTGTGAACGAGAGGCACAGAGAGAGAGAGAGAAAGACAGTGAAAGAGAGACACACACAGAGAGAGAGAGAAAGACTGTGAAAGAGAGAAAGACAGTGAAAGAGAGGCACACAGAGAGAGAGAAAGACAGTGAAAGAGACACACAGAGAGAGAAAGACTGTGAAATAGAGAACGACAGTGAAAGAGAGACACACAGAGAGAGAAAGACTGTGAAAGAGAGAAAGACAGTGAAAGAGAGAAAGACTGTGAAAGAGAGACACACAGAGAGAGAAAGACTGTGAAAGAGAGAACAACAGTGAAAGAGAGAAAGACAGTGAAAGAGAGAAAGACTGAAAGAGAGGCACACAGAGAGAGAGAAAGACAGTGAAAGAGACACACAGAGAGAGAAAGACTGTGAAATAGAGAACGACAGTGAAAGAGAGACACACAGAGAGAGAAAGACTGTGAAAGAGAGAAAGACAGTGAAAGAGAGAAAGACTGTGAAAGAGAGACACACAGAGAGAGAAAGACTGTGAAAGAGAGAACAACAGTGAAAGAGAGAAAGACAGTGAAAGAGAGAAAGACTGAAAGAGAGGCACACAGAGAGAGAGAAAGACAGTGAAAGAGAGACACACAGAGAGAGAGAGAACAACAGTGAAAGAGAGAACAACAGTGAAAGAGAGATCGACTGTGAAAGAGAGAACGACTGTGAAAGAGAGAAAGACTGTGAAAGAGAGACAGAGAGAGAGAGAGAGAGACTGTGATACAACAACAAAAATCCCCTAATTTGTGCGCTTCTCCTCAGACGCCTCAAAAGGGCTTTGTTTCCATGGTTACGGCTCATGTTGACGATGGCACGTGTGGTGTCCCCCAATTGCCAGTCTCTCTCTAGATGTCTTAAGGCTCGGTTAATGCTCCCCGTGTTATAAATTAACACTGATGACCAGCTGTTTTGACTACAGGTCGCCTTCCAGCTGATGCTCCCCGTGTGTTCCTCCTCCTGTATGTTAACCGACAGGGCGTCATGGCTGTCGACTTGTACATATCAGTGCAGATCGATGACGCCAGAAGGACCAGATGGTGTTGGAGGAAAACACACATACTGTCAGCCAGCTAGCAGAGCCACCATTTTGACGATTAACATCTGATGATCTGCTGAAGAAAACAGCAACGATGTTTAGGTCAAAACAACCTAATAGCATTTTGAATGCTTATCAGGACAGGGAAATTGTGAAATTGACGCACTTATTAAGAAAACACGTGGTCATCCCTACTGCCTCTGGTCTGGCGGACTCACAAAACACAAATGCATCTTTTGTAAATAATATCTGAGTGTTGGAGTGTACCCCTGGCTCTCTGTAAATATTATCTGAGTGTTGGAGTGTTCCCCTGGCTATCTGTAAATAATATCTGAGTGTTGGAGTGTACCCCTGGCTATCTGTAAATAATATCTGAGTGTTGGAGTGTACCCCTGGCTATCTGTAAATAATATCTGAGTGTTGGAGTGTACCCCTGGCTATCTGTAAATAATATCTGAGTGTTGGAGTGTACCCCTGGCTCTCTGTAAATATTATCTGAGTGTTGGAGTGTTCCCCTGGATATCTGTAAATAATATCTGAGTGTTGGAGTGTACCCCTGGCTATCTGTAAATAATATCTGAGTGTTGGAGTGTACCCCTGGCTATCTGTAAATAATATCTGAGTGTTGGAGTGTTCCCCTGGCTATCTGTAAATAATATCTGAGTGTTGGAGTGTACCCCTGGCTATCTGTAAATAATATCTGAGTGTTGGAGCGTTCCCCTGGCTATCTGTAAATAATATCTGAGTGTTGGAGTGTTCCCCTGGCTATCTGTAAATAATATCTGAGTGTTCCCCTGGCTATCTGTAAATTCTGTCAGAGCTGACACTGATGTAAAAATGAATGACGGTCTCTCTCTCTCTCTCTCTCTCTCTCTCATCCCTGCCTAAAATGATGGATAGATGGATGGATGCACTGACTACAGGAATGGATGTCTGTCACAGTCCTACTGCTACCTGAATATTAAATCTATTCTAAACACTCCATTAACCCCCCCACACACACACAAATGAGGCCAGCACTAGCCGTTTTCTATAAAGACCCGCTACTAGCAATTACATCTGTAATCGATACAGACGGTCAGTCAGTGAGTAAATCACCCTTTAAACCTACAGCTCCTCTGGGGACGGGCTGTATAGACATGTACGCCATTTAGCAGACACTCTTCTCCAGAGCGGTAATGAGTGCGTATATTTTCGTCCTGGTACCCTCCCGTGGGAATCAGACCCACAACCCTGGTGTTGTAATCACCATGCTCTAATAACTGAGCCACACCTATAGCCCCCACATAAAGCCCTGCAATGCTTTCTCATGCAAGTCGAGACTCCAAATAAATAGGCCTTTCGCACATGTTGACCAGCGTTACGGGTCTATTCGCTACATCGATAAATTCTAAGTGTTAAGCAATCTTAGACTTTACTTATACGCAGGAGAACATATAGCCTCGTTGTTGTTATTTTTATTGTGTTGCTTTATCATATATATATTTTTTTAACTTTAGTTTATTTGGTTAATATTTTCCTAACTCTTTCTTGAACTGCACTGTTGGTTAAGGGCTTGTCAGTCAGCATTTCACGGTAAGGTCTACACCTGTTGGTTAAGGGCTTGTAAGTCAGCATTTCACGGTAAGGTCTACACCTGTTGGTTAAGGGCTTGTAAGTCAGCATTTCACTGTAAGGTCTACACCTGTTGGTTAAGGGCTTGTCAGTCAGCATTTCACTGTGAGGTCTACACCTGTTGGTTAAGGGCTTGTAAGTCAGCATTTCACTGTGAGGTCTACACCTGTTGGTTAAGGGCTTGTCAGTCAGCATTTCACTGTAAGGTCTACACCTGTTGGTTAAGGGCTTGTAAGTCAGCATTTCACTGTGAGGTCTACACCTGTTGGTTAAGGGCTTGTAAGTCAGCATTTCACGGTAAGGTCTACACCTGTTGGTTAAGGGCTTGTCAGTAAATATTTCACTGTAAGGTCTACACCTGTTGGTTAAGGGCTTGTAAGTCAGCATTTCACGTTAAGGTCTACACCTGTTGGTTAAGGGCTTGTCAGTAAATATTTCACTGTAAGGTCTACACCTGTTGGTTAAGGGCTTGTAAGTCAGCATTTCACTGTAAGGTCTACACCTGTTGGTTAAGGGCTTGTCAGTCAGCATTTCACGGTAAGGTCTACACCTGTTGGTTAAGGGCTTGTAAGTCAGCATTTCACGGTAAGGTCTACACCTGTTGGTTAAGGGCTTGTCAGTAAATATTTCACTGTAAGGTCTACACCTGTTGGTTAAGGGCTTGTAAGTCAGCATTTCACGTTAAGGTCTACACCTGTTGGTTAAGGGCTTGTCAGTAAATATTTCACTGTAAGGTCTACACCTGTTGGTTAAGGGCTTGTAAGTCAGCATTTCACTGTAAGGTCTACACCTGTTGGTTAAGGGCTTGTCAGTCAGCATTTCACTGTGAGGTCTACACCTGTTGGTTAAGGGCTTGTAAGTCAGCATTTCACTGTGAGGTCTACACCTGTTGGTTAAGGGCTTGTAAGTCAGCATTTCACGGTAAGGTCTACACCTGTTGGTTAAGGGCTTGTAAGTCAGCATTTCACGGTAAGGTCTACACCTGTTGGTTAAGGGCTTGTCAGTAAATATTTCACTGTAAGGTCTACACCTGTTGGTTAAGGGCTTGTAAGTCAGCATTTCACGTTAAGGTCTACACCTGTTGGTTAAGGGCTTGTCAGTAAATATTTCACTGTAAGGTCTACACCTGTTGGTTAAGGGCTTGTAAGTCAGCATTTCACTGTAAGGTCTACACCTGTTGGTTAAGGGCTTGTCAGTCAGCATTTCACGGTAAGGTCTACACCTGTTGGTTAAGGGCTTGTAAGTCAGCATTTCACGGTAAGGTCTACACCTGTTGGTTAAGGGCTTGTCAGTAAATATTTCACTGTAAGGTCTACACCTGTTGGTTAAGGGCTTGTAAGTCAGCATTTCACTGTAAGGTCTACACCTGTTGGTTAAGGGCTTGTCAGTCAGCATTTCACTGTGAGGTCTACACCTGTTGGTTAAGGGCTTGTAAGTCAGCATTTCACTGTGAGGTCTACACCTGTTGGTTAAGGGCTTGTAAGTCAGCATTTCACGGTAAGGTCTACACCTGTTGGTTAAGGGCTTGTAAGTCAGCATTTCACGGTAAGGTCTACACCTGTTGGTTAAGGGCTTGTCAGTAAATATTTCACTGTAAGGTCTACACCTGTTGGTTAAGGGCTTGTAAGTCAGCATTTCACGTTAAGGTCTACACCTGTTGGTTAAGGGCTTGTCAGTAAATATTTCACTGTAAGGTCTACACCTGTTGGTTAAGGGCTTGTAAGTCAGCATTTCACTGTAAGGTCTACACCTGTTGGTTAAGGGCTTGTCAGTCAGCATTTCACGGTAAGGTCTACACCTGTTGGTTAAGGGCTTGTAAGTCAGCATTTCACGGTAAGGTCTACACCTGTTGGTTAAGGGCTTGTCAGTAAATATTTCACTGTAAGGTCTACACCTGTTGGTTAAGGGCTTGTAAGTCAGCATTTCACGTTAAGGTCTACACCTGTTGGTTAAGGGCTTGTAAGTCAGCATTTCACTGTAAGGTCTACACCTGTTGGTTAAGGGCTTGTCAGTCAGCATTTCACTGTAAGGTCTACACCTGTTGGTTAAGGGCTTGTAAGTCAGCATTTCACTGTAAGGTCTACACCTGTTGGTTAAGGGCTTGTAAGTCAGCATTTCACTCTAAGGTCTACACCTGTTGGTTAAGGGCTTGTAAGTCAGCATTTCACGGTACGGTGTACACCTGTTGTATTTGGCACATATTGATTTGATTTGACAAGAGGACATTAGGAAGTACCAAGTAATCCACAGTCACTGTGTTTCAGTTTGTGCCGTTTTGTCACAAACAGAGCTGGGACCGACTAACTGTTTCCTAGTGTCCTTGTATAGCACAGGGGAGAACTCCACTCCACTAAAGCCCAGCTCCAGTCCAGTCAGGTGCAGCCCAGCTCCAGTCCAGTCAGGTGCAGCTTGGCTCCAGTCCAGTCAGGTGCAGCTTGGCTCCAGTCCAGTCAGGTACAGCCCAGCTCCAGTCCAGTCAGGTACAGCTCAGCTCCAGTCCAGTCAGGTACAGCTCAGCTCCAGTCCAGTTCAGTCAGGTGCAGCTTGGCTCCAGTCCAGTCAGGTACAGCCCGGCTCCAGTCCAGTCAGGTACAGCTCAGCTCCAGTCCAGTCCAGTCAGGTACAGCTCAGCTCCAGTCCAGTCCAGTCAGGTACAGCTCAGCTCCAGTCCAGTCCAGTCAGGTACAGCTCAGCTCCAGTCCAGTCCAGTCAGGTACAGCTCAGCTCCAGTCCAGTCCAGTCAGGTACAGCTCAGCTCCAGTCCAGTCCAGTCAGGTACAGCCCGGCTCCAGTCCAGTCAGGTACAGCCCGGCTCCAGTCCAGTCAGGTGCAACCAGGCTCCAGGCCAGTCAGGTACAGCCCAGCTCCAGTCCAGTCAGGTACAGCCCAGCTCCAGTCCAGTCAGGTGCAGCCCAGCCCAGTCCAGCCAGAGATATCTTAGCAGCAGCATGGTCTATGTACTGATATCAAGTGGTGTTGGAGACCATCCATATTCTGTCAAGTTTCCTAGGAGGCCTAATAGTTTGAGGCTGGAGCCCCTTTTAGGAGAATGGTGTGGTAGCCTCTTCTTTTAGGAGAGCGGTGTGGTAGCCTACTCTTTTAGGAGAGCGGTGTGGTAGCCTCCTCTTTTAGGAGAGCGGTGTGGTAGCCTCCTCTTTTAGGAGAGCGGTGTGGTAGCCTCCTCTTCTAGGAGAGCGCTGTGGTAGCCTCCTCTTTTAGGAGAGCGCTGTGGTAGCCTCCTCTTTTTAGGAGAGCGCTGTGGTAGCCTCCTCTTTTTAGGAGAGCGCTGTGGTCGCCTCCTCTTTTTAGGAGAGCGCTGTGGTCGCCTCCTCTTTTTAGGAGAGCGCTGTGGTAGCCTCCTCTTTTTAGGAGAGCGCTGTGGTCGCCTCCTCTTTTTAGGAGAGCGCTGTGGTCGCCTCCTCTTTTTAGGAGAGCGCTGTGGTCGCCTCTTTTTAGGAGAGCGCTGTGGTCGCCTCCTCTTTTTAGGAGAGCGCTGTGGTCGCCTCCTCTTTTTAGGAGAGCGCTGTGGTAGCCTCCTCTTTTTAGGAGAGCGCTGTGGTCGCCTCCTCTTTTTAGGAGAGCGCTGTGGTAGCCTCCTCTTTTTAGGAGAGCGCTGTGGTAGCCTCCTCTTTTTAGGAGAGCGCTGTGGTCGCCTCCTCTTTTTAGGAGAGTGGTGTAGCAAGTAGTTAGTGCTTGTGTCCCAGATGGCACCCTATTCCCTAGATAGTGTATTACTTTTGACCAGAGCCCTGTGGGGGATGAGGAGGAGCTTATATAGGAAATAGAGTGCCAGGCCATGTGTTTGTGGTCTGTTGGTGTTCTCCTCTAGATGGTCAAGGTGACCGTTCTCAGACAGAAAGGGGTTGCAGGCTGTCAGGCCAGACAACGTAGGCTCAGTGCTGGTTATTAGTATTCAGACCGCTCTTCTCCCTCTCCTTTCCCCATCGGCTCTGCACCCATTACATATGTTCACTACTGGTGACATGGGGAATTAGTAAAAAAAAAGAAGTGAATTCACACAATGAATTTGCAAGAATTGGCGAGAGACAGCTTCGCCATTCTGGAGAGAGACTGGTCTATTTCTTAAACCGCACAGCCCTCCCCTTCTTCTTGTCTCAACATTTTGAAATATACTCCAGACACATTATCTTCATATTTTAGATGCTTTTTCACTGACAGCCGCAACTCAATAATCAGCTAGGTCTATTGCCACACGCTCTGCCCAAATTGCGGGCTGCCCAAATAGGCATAGGCCAACGAGCTTGTGATTTGAGACAATCCACAGCTATTAAAATGAATCATGCTTTGTGGTTAACTATTTTGAAGAATTCTATTAATTTATGTATAGACAGGAGTGGGCTAATTATATCATTTTGGCATATTTATTTAAATTTACTTCCCTAGCCTAGTCGATTTACTTCCCTAGCCTATTTTACTTCCCTAGCCTAGTCGATTTCCCTAGCCTAGTCGATTTACTTCCCTAGCCTAGTCGATTTACTTCCCTAGCCTAGTGGATTTACTTCCCTAGCCTAGTCGATTTACTTCCCTAGCCTAGTCGATTTACTTCCCTAGCCTAGTCGATTTACTTCCCTAGCCTAGTCGATTTACTTCCCTAGCCTAGTCGATTTACTTCCCTAGCCTAGTCGATTTACTTCCCTAGCCTATTGGATGTGCCACCTATGAAAGACTTCCTCATATGCCATTTCTCTCCTGTTCTACTGGTTTTCATATCGACTTTCTTTCATTCTTTCGTTAAAGGCACAATCCCAGTCATATTAGCAACAGTCATATTAGCAAACCATCCCAGTTGTTGCATCTTTATCCCCTCTAAGTTTCTGTAAGGGGTATGTAACCGGTGGCAGGGAAGTCAGATGCAGGAGAGCAGAACTAGGTAATAGCCAGAGTAGTTTAATTCCAAAACCAACAGCATCAAGAAAATACCAACATGGGTACAAAACCCGACGCGCACCAGTCAACATGTGCACAAGCACTTAAAACAAACAACACCACACAAAGACATGGGGGGGAACAGAGGGTTAAATACACAACACGCAATGAGGGAATGAAAACCAGGTGTGTGGGAAAACAAGACAAAACAAATGGAAAAAGAAAAATGGATCGGCGCTGGCGATGGCTAGAAGACCGGTGATGTCGACCGCCGAACAAGGAGAGGAACCGACCTCGGCAGAAGTCGTGACAGTTTCCCTGTATAATTACATTTTCCTTGTAGAATTACATTTTGTCAAAATGTTTGAAAATTCAGTTCTATTGGCTGCTTCAATACAGGTGAGAGAGCGAGCCAGAGAGACTTAGGTGCTCATACAATATCTATATCTATTGAGATTCAATACTGTGATTTTATTGTGATTCGATGTTCCAAACGTTTTGCTGCAGAAGTCTCACGTTTTATTAGATGTGTGTACAGGATACACATGGTATTTATGGGTTCTAAACTTGAAATATTAACATCCTGATTCATGTTATTGAGGGAGAGAGGGGAATGTTTACATTCTGTCAAAACATGGTATTGTTCGACATCGGGTATCCTATGGAAAGGAGAAAGGGCCACAGTTTGGTACAAGTTAAGGAAGAGTGAGGAATTTGGGCCGAGGTCAGGTCAGATGAAGTGAGAGAGAACGGGCATCACTAAAGTCCTAGCAACAGAGATGTACAGTGGCAAGGAAAAGTATGTGAACCCTACCTGGACTTCTGCAGAAATTGGTCATAAAATGTGATCTGATCTTCATCTATGTCACAACAATAGACAAACACATTCTGCTTAAACAAACAACACACAAACAATGATACGTTTTCATGTCTTTACTGAACACACCGTGTAAACATTCACAGTGCAGGGTGGCAAAAGTATGTGAACCCTTGGATTTAATAACTGGTTGAACCTTCTTTGGCAGCAATAACCTCAACCAAATGTTTTCTGTAGTTGTAGGTCAGACCTGCAGAAAGGTCAGGAGGAATTTTGGACCATTCCTCTTTACAAAACTCTTTCAGTTCAGCAATATTGTTGGGATGTCTGGTGTGAACCGCTCTCTTGAGGTCATGCCACAGCATCTCAGTCGGGTTGAGGTCAGGACTCTGACTGGGCCACTCTAGAAGGCCTATTTTCTCCTGTTGAAGCCATTCTGTTGTTGATTTACTTCTGTGTTTTGGGTCGTTGTCCTATTGCATCACCCAACTTCTGTTGAGCTTCAACTGGCAGAAAGATAGCCTTACATTCTCCTGCAAAATGTCTTGATAAACATTGGAATAAATGTTTCTGTCGATGATGGCAAGCTGTCCAGGCCCTGAGGCAGCAAAGCAGCCCCAAACCATGATGCTCCCTCCACCATACTTGGGAAGAGGTTTTGATGTTGGTGTGCTGTGCCTTTTTTTCTCCACACATAGTGTTGTGTTCCTTGTCAAACAACTCAACTTTAGTTTCATCTGTGCACAGAATATTTTGCCAGTTGCGCTGTGGAACATCTAGATGCTCTTTTGCGAAATTCAGACTTGCAGCAATGTTTTTTTTGGATAGCAGTGGCTTCTTCTGTGGTGTCCTCCCATGATCACCATTCTTGTTTAGTGTTTTATGTATCGTAGACTCATCAACTGAGATGTTAGCATGTTCCAGAGATTTCTATAAGTCTTTAGCTGACACTCTAGGATTCTTCTTAACCTCATTGAACAGTATGCACTGTGCTCTTGCAGTCATCGTTGCAGGACGGCCAATCCTAGGGAGAGTAACAACAGTGCTGAACTTTCTCCATTTATAGACATTTTGTCTTACCGTGGACTGATGAACATCAAGGTTTTTAGAGATTATTTTGTAACCCTTTCCAGCTTTTTGCAAGTCAACCATTCTCAGTCTTGGGTCTTCTGAGTTCTCTTTTGTTCGAGGCATGGTTCACATCAGGCAATGCTTCTTGTGAATAGCAAACTCAAATTTTGTAAGTGTTTTTTTATCGGGCAGGGCAGCTCTAACTAACATCGTCAATCTCGTCTCAATGATTGTACTCCTGACTCCAATTTAGCTTTTGGAGAAGCCATTAGCCTAGGGGTTCACATACTTTTTCCAACCTACATTGTGAATGTTTAAATGATGTATTCAATATAGACAAGAAAAATAGAATAATGTGTGTGTTATTAGTTTAAGCAAACTGTGTTTGGAAAGAAAATAAACAGAGACAGATGCAGCAAATTTCAGGAAAAAAATTACTCACTACATTTTTTCCCAGAAAAAAAACCGAGAAGGATTTGATTGGTAAGTCAGTGCTAACGTTATTAACTACCAAAAAAACCCAAAACATTTCAAGTTGGAAGTTTACATACACTTTTGCCAAATACATTTAAATTCAGTTTTTCACAATTCCTGACATTTAATCCAAGTAAAAATTCCCTGTTTTAGGTCAGTTAGGATCACCACTTTATTTTAAGAATGTTAAATGTCAGAATAATAGTAGAGAGAATGATTTATTTCAGCTTTTATTTCTTTCATCGCATTCCCAGTGGGTCAGAAGTTTACATACACTCAATTAGTATTTGGTAGCATTGCCTTTAAATTGTTTAACTTGGGTCAAACGTTTTGGGTAGCCTTCCACAAGCCTCCCACAATAAGTTGGGTGAATGTTTGCCAATTCCTCCTGACAGAGCTGGTGTAACAGAGTCAGGTTTGTAGGCCTCCTTGCTCGCACACGCTTTTTCAGTTCTGCCCACAAATGTCCTATAGGCTTGAGGTCAGGGCTTTGTGATGGCCACTCCAATACCTTGACTTTGTTGTCCTTAAGCCATTTTTCCACAACTTTGGAAGTATGATTGGGGTCATTGTCCATTTGGAAGATCCATTTGCGACTAAGCTTTAACTTCCTGACTGATGTCTTGAGTTGTTGCTTAAATATATCCACATAAATTTCCCTCCTCATGCTGCCATCTATTTTGTGAAGTGCACCAGTCCCTCCTGCAGCAAAGCACCCCCACAACATGATGCTGCCACCCCCGTGCTTCATGGTTGGGATGGTGTTCTTCGGCTTGCAATCTTCCCCCTTTAACCTCCAAACATAACAATGGTCATTATGGCCAAACAGTTCTATTTTTGTTTCAACAGACCAGAGGACATTTTTCCAAAAACAAAGATCTTTGTCCCCATTTGCAGCTGCAAACTGTAGTCTGGATTTTTTATGGCGATTTTGGAGCAGTGGCTTCTTCCTTGCTGAGCCGACTCGTTTCCTGTGAATATAGACACTTTTGTACCCGTTTCCTCCAGCATCTTCATAAGGTCCTTTGCTGTTGTTCTGGGATTGATTTGCACTTTTCGCACCAAAGTATGTTCATGTCTAAGAAACAGAACGCATCTCCTTCCTGAGCGGTATGACGGCTGCGTGGTCCCACGGTGTTTATACTTACGTACTACTGTTTTTACAGATGAACATGGTAGATGAACCAGACTTGTGGAGGTCTAAAAAAATTTTTTTTAAAGATGTTTTTGGCTGATTTTCTTTTGATGTTCCCAAGATCTCAAGCAAAGAGGCACTGAGTTTGAAGGTAGGCCTTGAAATATATCCACAGGTACACCTCCAATTGACTCAAATTATGTCAATTAGCCCATCAGAAGCTTCTAAAGCCATGACATAATTTTCTGGAAAATTCCAAGGTTTTTAAAGGCACTATCAACTTTGTGTATGTAAACACACTGCAATTGTGATACAGAGAATTATAAGTGAAATAATCTGTCTGTAAACAATTATTGGAAAAATGACCTGTGTCATGCACAAAGTAGCTGTCCTACCCGACTTGCCAAAACTATAGTTTGTTAACAATAAATATGTGTAGTGGTTAAAAAACGAGTTTTAATGACTCTAACCTAAGTGTATGTAAACTTCCGACTTCAAATATCATAGAATCGATACTTGGAGGCATAGAATCGTAATTATATTGTCCAACATAATATCGCGATACTCTACTGTTTATATTTCTTCTCCCATCACTACTAAACACACGTTCCTCTGCAGTACCCACTACTCCCCCCACCCTGCCTGGCTGTGGCTTGTACCATAATTGTAGGCCGACCGCTCTCTCAGTGTTTCAAAACACACGCTGACATCATCAGCTGGGGCCAACATTGGTTGCCATGGTAACCTGGTTGGTTTTCACTCAGCAGACAGTCAAGTCGTTTAAAAAGGCCATGGAGATGTTGTTTCTAAATGTATCTCAACAGAATCAGAGACTTGACCTAGCTGCAACTGGGTAGGTGTTTAATAATGACAGCAGAATACATTATTCATATATGATGCAGACCCAACACTATATGAATATTGCAAAGACGACAAATAATTTAATTCATTTTTCATGAAAGATGCAAGGTGCAAAAATACTCCTCATATTACTTGTGTGGAATGCTAAGATTCATCTGGACAATTTTTTATTTTTGCGGGAGGGTGGGGGGCAGATAATTGATTAGGCATATTGTAACTAAGAGCCATTACAGCTTTGTAAGCCTCACAGCAGCCCATTGAGAATTAGTCTGTCCTACTAGCATCTCCTGTTATAGTGAAGCTGACAGGAGCCAAGAGAGAGGAGACACTGGTTCAGAAGAACGCACACATCCTGCGCATCACCCTGACAGGTACTGGTGTGTGTGAGATGCTTCCGTGTGCTGTGAGAAACGTCAGTGGGATCTAGGTCAGAGTGGTGTGTGTTCTTGATGGCGTGTTTTCGGGGGAGCGCTATAGAGCGTTTGGTTTCTGCCACCACCACAGAGGAACTGAGAGAGTATCATGAAGTGTTGCTGACAGGCCTTCTGGTCCTCTCATCTTAACAGTCTCACTTTGGGGTTCTCAGATAGACTCTCTTATAGAAACACAGGTGAAAAGGCAGTTTGCTCTCTCTGAGGCCCGGCGTGAGGCATCTGTTCAGCCAGATACAGACAGAACATTCCACAAACAGACCCCAGGACAGCTTCAGACATCAAACAGACCCCAGGACAGCTTCAGACCCCAGGACAGCTTCAGACCACAAACAGACCCCAGGACAGCTTCAGACATCAAACAGACCCCAGGACAGCTTCAGACCACAAACAGACCCCAGGACAGCTTCAGACCCCAGGACAGCTTCAGACCACAAACAGACCCCAGGACAGCTTCAGACCACAAACAGACCCCAGGACAGCTTCAGACCACAAACAGACCCCAGGACAGCTTCAGACCACAAACAGATCCCAGGACAGTTTCAGACCACAAACAGACCCCAGGACAGCTTCAGACCACAAACAGACCCCAGGACAGCTTCAGACCCCAGGACAGCTTCAGACCACAAACAGACCCCAGGACAGCTTCAGACCACAAACAGACCCCAGGACAGCTTCAGACCACAAACAGACCCCAGGACAGCTTCAGACCACAAACAGACCCCAGGACAGCTTCAGACCACAAACAGACCCCAGGACAGCTTTAGACCACAAACAGACCCCAGGACAGCTTCAGACCACAAACAGACCCCAGGACAGCTTCAGACCACAAACAGACCCCAGGACAGCTTCAGACCACAAACAGACCCCAGGACAGCTTCAGACCACAAACAGACCCCAGGACAGTTTCAGACCACAAACAGACCCCAGGACAGCTTCAGACCACAAACAGACCCCAGGACAGCTTCAGACCACAAACAGACCCCAGGACAGCTTGAGACCACAAACAGACCCCAGGACAGCTTCAGACCACAAACAGACCCCAGGACAGCTTCAGACCACAAACAGACCCCAGGACAGCTTCAGACCACAAACAGACCCCAGGACAGTTTCAGACCCCAGGACAGCTTCAGACCACAAACAGACCCCAGGACAGTTTCAGACCCCAGGACAGTTTCAGACCCCAGGACAGCTTCAGACCACAAACAGACCCCAGGACAGTTTCAGACCCCAGGACAGTTTCAGACCCCAGGACAGCTTCAGACCACAAACAGACCCCAGGACAGTTTCAGACCCCAGGACAGTTTCAGACCCCAGGACAGTTTCAGACCCCAGGACAGCTTCAGACCACAAACAGACCCCAGCACAGCTTCAGACCACAAACAGACCCCAGGACAGTTTCAGACCCCAGGACAGCTTCAGACCCCAGGACAGCTTCAGACCCCAGGACAGCTTCAGACCCCAGGACAGCTTCAGACCACAAACAGACCCCAGGACCAGTCCCTCCAGGATCCGTGATTCTGAGATTGCATATTGTTTGGGGGGACAGCAAAAATCAACAATTACGCATATTTATGCGAGGGCTTGCAAATTTGACCAATCACTGCACTATTTCTGCATAAAACAGTCAAATCATCGCTATGTTGTGGCAGAAAATGGACCCATCAGCGCAGTACAAAAAGAGGGCTCGCAATTTCAGTGCACATTTCCACTTTATACAGTTCAATCAAGCGACAAGTCAACAAACATTTCCCTTGTCAGTGCATTTTTGCGACAAATTGGACAAAGTCATCGCATATTGTCATGCAAAATGTCTGCATTGCCGCAGCCAAATCAAGCATTTTAGCCAACAAATATCACTAAAAATCTCTACAAATTCCTGGAGGGACTAGCTAATGCCCAGGACAGTCTACTAAGGATGGGGTAAAAAGTACCCTGAGTATCGAAATACCCCCAAAATACCCCCCCCCCACACAGAATTTACAGACTGAATTTGGAACTGTAAACTGTATCCACATGTTGTCTGCTGTAGTTGTTGGTTGTGTTTATGTATGTATGTATGTATGTATGTATGTATGTATGTATGTATGTATGTATGTATGTATGTATGTATGTATGTATGTATGTATGTATGTATGTATGTATGTATGTATGTATGTATGTATGTATGTATGTATGTATGTATGTATGTATGTATGTATGTATGTATGTATGTATGTATGTGGGGCGGCAGGGTAGCCTAGTGGTTAGAGCGTTGGACTAGTAACCGGAAGGTTGCAAGTTCAAACCCCCGAGCTGACAAAGTACAAATCTGTCATTCTGCCCCTGAACAGGCAGTTAACCCACTGTTCCTAGTCCATCATTGAAAATAAGAATTTGTTCTTAACTGACTTGCCTAGTTAAATAAAGGTTAAATAAAGGTAAAAAAAACATGTACAGTGAGGCAAAAAAAGTTTTTAGTCAGCCACCAATTGTGCAAGTTCTCCCACTTAAAAAGATGAGAGAGGCCTGTAATTTTCATCATAGGTACACGTCAACTATGACAGGCAAAATGAGAAAGAAATCACATTGTAGGATTTTTAATGAATTTGGTGGTGGCTGACTAAATACTTTTTTTGCCCCACTGTATATGCTGATGCTGATGCTGTAGTTTGTTGAGATGCGAGATAACAAATTTCCCAAAAGGGACACAAAATAACAGAATTATTTATATTCCAGCATGCTACTAAGAGACGAACCTCTTAGAACCACATATAGACGCCGTTAGAGCCCTCTGCTGAAGGCCATAGTTAAAAAAGCACAGACAAGACACACCCCAGGACAGCCTTCTAGTGAAGGACAAACCCAACAGCTTAAAACACCAGCCGCTGCCCCTCCAGGTGGGGTGATGTGGGTGTCAGACAGTGACAACATGGCAGGTGCTTACATGTCCATTTATAACAATGATTCAGCTGAATACAGTCTGGGGCACATGAATTAAACCACACCAGACCAGGATGGAGGAGCTCACCTCAGTTCAGGGTGACTTTGGTAGTAGACTCTTAGCCTATACTGTGGCCGACTCTTCTATCATAGATATGAGAAAGATATCAGAGTTGGATACAGCACATGGGAATTTGGTATCAGACGTTAGGAATCATGACACTGTCAATGTAACATTATATTGATGCTCTCAACATGTATACACAACAGTAGGGAATTGCTCACAAAACTATATTATCACGGTACTTTGCTAGCGATATTATATGTATTTCGATCCTCAAGATTCTCACAATATTTATTGCGAGTCGATACTGCAATTTTATTGCGATTTGATGTTCCCAACATATTGCTCACTATAGGTCTGCTGCTGCTTCTGAAAGACAAGACATCACATGGTGCTGATGTAGGATCACTATTTAAAAAGATGGAGAACAAGTTAGAGGATGTACAATACTGGAGTTTTGTCACAGGTACATCTGACTAGCGCTGGCTAACACTACCTTACAAACAGTATCCAGCTAATATCATCCAAAAATAATATTGTGATATGCAACTGTAGCTATCCCCCCCCCCATCATTAAACAACATGGTAATATCTTCATGGTAGGGTATTTTTCTGTTATTGTTTGAGCAAATGTTATGTATAAACTGACTGATTGAAAACCGGAAAGAACTGGAAAGCTTTCCAACGACAAATGTATTGATTGGTGTAGTCAGTCAGCTGGTGTAACCAGTGTGCTGAGAGTCGGGAAGCAAGTTCAGGGAGTGAGTGTTTTAATAAACAAACGAAACAATGAACACGTAACACAAACAACACACCGGCATGAAAACAGAGTCAATAACACCTGAGGAAAGAACCAAGGGGAGTGACAGATATAGGGAAGATAATCATGGAGGTGATGGAGTCCAGGTGAGAAACAGATATAGGGAAGATAATCATGGAGGTGATGGAGTCCAGGTGAGAGACAGGTTTAGGGAAGATAATCAAGGAGGGGATGGAGTCCAGGTGAGAGACAGATATAGGGAAGATAATCAAGGAGGGGATGGAGTCCAGGTGAGAGACAGATATAGGGAAGATAATCAAGGAGGTGATGGAGTCCAGGTGAGAGACAGATATAGGGAAGATAATCAAGGAGGTGATGGAGTCCAGGTGTCATGAGGAGCAGATGCGCGAGACGATGGTGATAGTTGTGCGGGATAATCAGCAGCCTGATGACCTAGAGGCCGGAGAGGGAGTAGACATGACATTTGGCTAGTGTTTTGACTGGCGTTGTCAGTTCGTAAATTCAGAGCGTTGTCAGTTTGTAAATTCAGAGCGTTGTCAGTTCGTAAATTCAGAGCGTTGTCAGTTTGTAAATTCAGAGCGTTGTCAGTTCGTAAATTCAGAGCGTTGTCAGTTTGTAAATTCAGAGCGTTGTCAGTTCGTAAATTCAGAGCGTTGTCAGTTCGTAAATTCAGAGCGTTGTCAGTTTGTAAATTCAGAGCGTTGTCAGTTTGTAAATTCAGAGCGTTGTCAGTTCGTAAATTCAGAACGTTGTCAGTTCGTAAATTCAGAGCGTTGTCAGCTCGTAAATTCAGAGCGTTGTCAGTTCGTAAATTCAGAGCGTTGTCTGTTCGTAAATTCAGAGCTTTGTCAGTTCGTAAATTCAGAGCGTTGTCAGTTCGTAAATTCAGAGCGTTGTCAATTCGTAAATTCAGAGCGGTGTCAGTTCGTAAATTCAGAGCGTTTTTGCTCTCGAAGCGTTCAGAGCGCACACTGGATGCTCTGGCCAAGGAGTAGGGTTGTTGCGAGCGTTCTGACCTCACAACAGCAGTCAAGCAACCAACCTAACTGGCTAACGTTGGCTAGCTTGCTAGGTACTGCCAGATATAAATGAGGGAACAGCTCACTCTGACCATTTTACTCACCCGAGCAGAGATGGCTAGACTGTTTTCATGTTATCCAGAGCGTACGTTCACTAACTGTGCTGCTGGCAACAGCGTTCATAAATTTGTCCGTTATTCTTCGCTCTGGCACACAGACGAGAGTGCTTTGAAATCGGAGTAGATTGCCAGAGTGAATTTACGAACGCACCCTATGCTTCTATGGGGACTGCAACTGTTGGTGCAAATTAACTGCCTCACCTACCTAGATTCCTCAGCCTTACCTAGGCTAGGGTTTATCCCATTGTCCTAGTAAAGAGCAGAAGCCATGTTAAGAGATGGATAGCTTGGGACGTGTGCCATTAATTCACCAGTGATACTGGCCTGACATTTTAACACTCTGAGAAGGGAGGAGATTTATCTTTGGAGACGGAAGTTGACAGTTCAGACATCACATCGTCCGATGGTGATGGGAACATCTGGAAGCAGGCAGGCGATATCCCCTTTAAGGTAGGCTAATGGATGAGCTGTCTACAGTAATAGAATCTCAGATTAATTTACGTAAAGCAACATCGGCAACCTGGAGACTTGTGTGAATACCTCCAGACTGTCATGTGACATCAGGACTGACCAACCACGAATGAACCAGGAAGTATGCTTCATCTGAACCCATCTTCTAATTAATACAAAGGCTTGTCTCTGAAAGACAGAAAGAACCCCCGTCAGACCCCCATGTTTTATTACGGTAGCAGGGAGAGAGAGGAGAAACAATATTCACCCCAGACCGGTTTATAAATTCCATTTAAACTTGGTAGAAGACCAGCCCCACACCATGACACCAATGAAGCATTAAGACATACAGAGAGTTAAATCAATGGCCTCCCTGTGTAGATCTGTGTGTCTCCCACACACTATTCAATCAGTGGTTTTCTAATGTGGTTAGTTGAACTGCTCTGCTGGCACCACAAGCCCCCTTTGAGACCAATAAAATGTCTTGAGCCTGTTTAGATGTACAGTCATGGCCAAAAGTTTTGAGAATGACACAAATATTATTTTTCACAGTCTGCTGCCTCAGTTTGTATGATGGCAATTTGCATATACTCCAGAATGTTATGAAGAGTGATCAGATGAATTGCAATTAATTGCAAAGTCCCTCTTTGCAAAGCAAATGAACTGAATCCCCCAAAAACATTTCCACTGCATTTCAGCCCTGCCACAAAAGGACCAGCTGACATCATGTCAGTGATTTTCTCGTTAACACAGGTGTGAGTGTTGACGAGGATAAGGCTGGAGATCACTCTGTCATGCTGATTGAGTTTGAATAACAGAGGTTCAAAAGAAGGGTGGTGCTTGGAATCATTGTTCTTCCTCTGTCAACTATGGTTACCTGCAAGGAAACATGTGCCATCATCATTGTTTTGCACAAAAAGGGCTTCACAGGCAAGGATATTGAGGACCGTCTCCTAAAGTTGATTCAGCTGCGGGATCAGGGCACCACCAGTACAGAGCTTGCTCAGGAATGGCAGCAGGTAGGTGTGAGTGCATCTGCAGACTGATATTCTGTAAAAGGTACAGGGATTGGACTGGTGTAAAGACATTTTCTCTGATGAATCCCCTTTCCGATGGTTTGGGGCATCCGGAAAAAAGCTTGTCCGGAGAAGACAAGGTGAGCGCCACCATCAGTCCTGTGTTATGCCAACAGTAAAGCATCCTGAGACCATTCATGTGTGGGGTTGCTTCTCAGCCAAGGGAGTGGGCTCGCTCACAATTTTGCCTAAGAACACATCCATGAATAAAGAATGGTACCAACACATCCTTCGAGAGTAACTTCTCCCAACCATCCAGGAACAGTTTGGTGCCGAACAATGCATTTTCCAGCATGATGGAGCACCTTGCCATAAGGAAAAGTGATAACTAAGTGGCTCGGGGAACAAAACATCAATATTTTTGGTCCATGGCCAGGAAACTCCCCACCTTAATCCCATTGAGAACGTGTGGCCAATCCTCAAGAGGCGGGTGGACAAACAACCCACAAATTCTGACAAACCCCAAGCATTGATTATACAAGAATGGGCTGCCATCAGTGACCCAGAAGTGAATTGACAGCATGCCAGGGAGGATTGCAGAGGTCTTGAAAAATGAGGGTCAACACTGCAAATATTGACTCTTTGCATCAACTTCATGTAATTGTCAATAAAAACCTTTGACACTTATTAAATAATTGTAATTATACCTCACTATTCCATAGTAACATCTGACAAAAAATCTAAAGACCTTGAAGCAGCAAACTTTGTGAAAATTAATATTTGTCATTCTCAAACTTTTGGCCACGACTGTACTCTGTAAATGGGCCATTTCACATCAGCCATCTTTTGAAGTCTTGTTGGTTTGTATCAGATGCAGGAATTACTTTGTGTCCGTGTGCTGTGCTTCTTATTCTCTCTCTCATGAGCCATCTCTTGAAGTCTCGTTGGCTCAGTCTGCAGATATATTCAATGCAGTGATTTCTTCCACTTCTACTGTCAAACCGTCAGCGATGCTCAAACTAGACAGACACCTCAGTGGGCTGTGTAGCTACAGTCGACCGGTAAAACAAATATATAAAGTGATAACACTTTGATTACAGCTTATGACATGCTGCACAGCACTCTGGGAATGAAGCTGTTAACTGTCAGTTATCATCCTCCCCTGGAGGTCCTGCAGGTCTGCGTCCCAAATGGCACTATTCCACTGTAGGGGGCCATTTGATTGGTTATCACAGTGAGACACCAAGACACTTCTGCTGATGAAACATGTTTGACTGGTTAAAGAATATCACAGTGAGACACCAAGACACTTCTGCTGATGAAACATGTTTGACTGGTTACAGAATATCACAGTGAGACACCAAGACACTTCTGCTGATGAAACATGTTTGACTGGTTAAAGAATATCACAGTGAGACACCAAGACACTTCTGCTGATGAGACATGTTTGACTGGTTACAGAATATCACAGTGAGACACCAAGACACTTCTGCTGATGAAACATGTTTGACTGGTTAAAGAATATCACAGTGAGACACCAAGACACTTCTGCTGATGAAACATGTTTGACTGGTTAAAGAATATCACAGTGAGACACCAAGACACTTCTGCTGATGAAACATGTTTGACTGGTTAAAGAATATCACAGTGAGACACCAAGACACTTCTGCTGATGAGACATGTTTGCAACTGAATTTCTTAATAATTCCTCCTGTTTAAATTCCAAGGTGGATGGTGTGTGTGTGTGTGTGTGTGTGTGTGTGTGTGTGTGTGTGTGTGTGTGTGTGTGTGTGTGTGTGTGTGTGTGTGTGTGTGTGTGTGTGTGTGTAATGGAGTGATATTTCACCACAGCTCAATTTGAATTGGTAGACAATCTATTTTCAACTCCCCAGTCGTCGCAGCTGAGTGGGTCCATTATCATGGGGATGATGATGAGAGATGGGATATATGTTAATGTAACTACTGGGTCTTTTAATAGACAGGGTGTAGATAAATGACTTTCATTTTGTGGTTGGTTTGTGATTGACATCAGTGAGACAGAGTGTGTTTAACTGTAGTAAAAATACATTAAATCTGGGGGTTAAATAAGTGTCTAGGGGGATTGGAATAGTTCAGGCACTTACACGTTGGACACCACACAATGGGAACTACTACGATGCTTTAATAGCAGTTTATTCCATTTTTAAAATTTGAAATAAAATATAACTGCCAGAATTCAAATTGGTTCTAAAGGTTCTAAATATATATTGACCAGTCAGTCTACTGTCTCACAACAGAATACATTTTAACAGAATTGTGCTCTTCAGAAGTCTGTTCACTTCTCCTATTGTGTGTGTGAGTGGACCTTCATTAACAAAACAACATGTTTCCCTCCGTGTGTGTGGTGGCTGGTGTTCCTCAGGAGATTCCCCATTTAAAACAAAGACACACACACACGCACACACACACACAGTGCCTTCGGAAAGTATTCAGACCCCTTGACTTTTTCCACATTGTTACGTTATAGCCTTATTCTAAAATGGATTAAACTGTCCCCCCCCAATCTACACACAATACCGCATAATGACAAAGCAAAAACAAGTTTATCTTCATTTTTGCTCATTTATTAAAAATAAAAAACTGATAACACATTTACACAAGTATTCAAACCCTTCACTCAGTACTTTGTTGAAGCACCATTGGCAGTAGTTACAGCTTCAAGTCTTCTTGGGTATGATGCTACAAGCTTGGCACACCTGTATTTGGGGAGTTTCTCCCATTCTTCTCTGCAGATCCTGTCAAGCTCTGTCAGGTTGGATGGGGAGCGTTGATGCACAGCTATTTTCAGGTCTCTCCAGAGATGTCTGATCGTGTTCAAGTCCGGGCTCTGGCTGGGCCACTCGAGGACATTCAGAGACTTGTCCCGAAGCCAGCCCTGCGTTGAATTGGCTGTGTGCTTATTGGTCGTTGTCCTGTTGGAAAGTGAACTTTCACCCCAGTCTGAGGTCCTTAGCAATCTTGAGCAGGTTTTCATCAAGGATCTCTCTATACTTCGCTCCGTTCATCTTTCCCTCAATCCTGACTAGTCTCACAGTCCCTGATGCTGAAAAACATCTCCACAGATTGATGCTGGCACCACCATGCTTCACTGTAGGGATGGTGCCAGGTTTCGTCCAGAAGTGACACTTTGGCATTCAGGTCTAAGAGTTAAATCTTTGTTTCATCACTTGGCTTTCCAATTTCCGTGTGCAACAGAGCCAAACCAAAGAGACTCAACGGGGGTGAAAGAAAGTATTCATACCACGTTTGGTTTTACAGACAGAATACAAAATTGATTGAATATATATTTTTCCCATCCATTGTTACGTTCCACAGCAAGAAAACCAAAAATGTCACTCAAAACAGAATGGGGAACTAACAAAGAGTCAATGACAACCCAAATTAAACAGGAGGGGTTTTTAGGAAGGATTCTGAAAAGCACTCATGGGGGTGTCTACTAACTAGCAACTACAACTGGGACCTAAAAGACACTTACCATGAGCACTCACTAAATTTGCCCAAGAGGACATGAGAACATATGAAAGCTGGTGGTTCCTTTTAACACGAGTCTTCAATATTCCCAGGTAAGAAGTTTTAGGTTGTAGTTATTATAGGACTATTTCTCTCTATACCATTTGTATTTCATTAACCTTTGACTATTGGATGTTCTTATAGGCACTATAGTATTGCCAGTGTAACAGTATAGCTTCCGTTCCTCTCCTTGCTCCTCCCTGGGCTCGAACCAGCAACACAACGACAACAGCCACCATCGAAGCAGCGTTACTCAAGCAGAGCAAGGGAAACAACCACTCCAAGTCTCAGAGCAAGTGAGGTTTGAAATGATGGCAGCGCACCCCGCTAACTAACTAGCCGGTTACGCCAGCCTAATCTCGGGAGTTGATAGGCTTGAAGTCATAAACAGCGCAATGCTGGTGCCTACCATCGCTCAGTCAGAATGCTCTATCAAATCATAGACTTAGTTATAACATAATAACACACAGAAATACGAGCCTTAGGTCATTAATTATGGTCAAATCCAGGAACTATCATCTCGAAAACAAAGCGTTTATTCTTTCAGTGAAATACGGAACCGTTCAGTATTTTATCTAACGGGTGGCATCCATTAGTCTAAATATTCCTGTTACATTGCACAACCTTCAATGTTATGTCATAATTACAGTAACATTCTGGCAAATTAGGCGGCCCAAACTGTTGCATATACACTGACTCTGCGTGCAATGAACGCAAGAGAAGTGACACAATTTCACCTGGTTAATATTGCCTGCAAAACTGGATTTCTGTATATTAATATATACTTCTGTGTATTGATTTATTTTAAGAAAGGCGTTGGTGTTTATGGTTAGGTATTGGTGTTTATGGTTAGGTATTGGTGTTTATGGTTAGGTATTGGTGTTGATGGTTAGGTATTGGAGTTTATGGTTAGGTATTGGTGTTTATGGTTAGGTATTGGTGTTTATGGTTAGGTATTGGTGTTTATGGTTAGGTATTGGTGTTTATGGTTAGGTATTGGTGTTTATGGTTAGGTATTGGTGTTGATGGTTAGGTATTGGTGTTGATGGTTAGGTATTGGTGTTGATGGTTAGGTATTGGTGTTTATGGTTAGGTATTGGTGTTTATGGTTAGGTATTGGTGTTGATGGTTAGGTATTGGTGTTTATGGTTAGGTATTGGTGTTGATGGTTAGGTATTGGTGTTTATGGTTAGGTATTGGTGTTTATGGTTAGGTATTGGTGTTTATGGTTAGGTATTGGTGTTTATGGTTAGGTATTGGTGTTTATGGTTAGGTATTGGTGTTTATGGTTAGGTATTGGTGTTTATGGTTAGGTATTGGTGTTGATGGTTAGGTATTTGTGTTGATGGTTAGGTATTGGTGTTGATGGTTAGGTATTGGTATTGATGGTTAGGTATTGGTGTTGATGGTTAGGTATTGGTGTTGATGGTTAGGTATTGGTGTTTATGGTTAGGTATTGGTGTTTATGGGTCGGTACAGTCGTGCAACGATTGTGCTTTATTCGCAAATGCGCATTTGTTAAATCATTGGTGTTTATGGTTAGGTACACATTGGAGCAATGACAGTTATTTTTCACAAATACGCACCACATCGATTATATGTAACGCAGGACACGCTAGATCAACTAGTAATATCATCAACCATGTGTAGTTAACTAGTGATTGATTGATTGTTTATAAGATAAGTTTAATGCTAGCTAGAAACTTACCTTGGCTTGTACTGCATTTGCGTAACAGGCAGTCTCCTCGTGGAGTGCAATGTAATCAGGTGGTTAGCGCGTTGGACTAGTTAACTGTAAGGTTGCAAGATTGAATCCCCGAGCTGACAAGGTAAAAATCTGTTGTTCTGCCCCTGAACAAGACAGTTAACCTACCGTTCCTAGTCCGTCATTGAAAATAAGAACGTGTTCTTAACTGATTTGCTTAGTTAAATAAAGATTAAATAAATGTGTAATTTTTTTTTTTTTGTAAAAATAAATAAATAAATCTGCCAAATCGGTGTCCAAAAATACAGATTTCCGATTGTTATGAAAACTGGAAATTGGCCCTAATTAATCGGCCATTCCGATTAATCGGTCGACCTCTAGTGTATTATATATATGTATGCAGTATTCCAGACTAGAACGTGTGGATTTCTTTCCCTCCTTTGTTCCTACCGATCAGAAAGTGAAGTGAAGGGATGAGATGAATGTTGAGATAGATTCCAGAATGAGAACCTTTGATGATTCCACTGACCTGTTAAAACTACAGCAGGGAAGGAGTGATGCAAGAGAGTTCTGTTCTCTCCCTGAGAGAGGGAGCATTGTCCTTACCTGGCTTCCATTAACACTGTACAGATAGTTGTGAAGATGCACAATGACCAGCGCCCAGAGAATGGAAATGACAACCGCAGAAATGAAACTTAACTAAAATGGAATTCTGCCACCAGACATTTCCATCAGAAGACATTTTACATCTTATTTTAACACATAATACCAGAGGTGTGGACGTGTCACATGACTTGGACTGAAATCGGACTCAAGTCACATGTGGTGACTTGAGACTCTACTTCATATCAAATAAAATAACTTGAGACTTGACATGAACTTGGAGCCTCATGAGTCTGGACTCGACAGACTTGAAATGATCTGGCCAAGTTTTGTAACATTTTGTCAGTCTTTTTGTGGCACAGTCTCCATGGATTACTCTCCACACAGCTAGAGACAGTATAGGACTCGCAAAAAAACCTGATAGGCTACGAAACGCACACTCGGCCCTCTGATTGGACTGGCAAACTGTCAATCAACACAGGTCGGGTGAGCTTTCGCACTGAGAAGATTTTGATGTGAAAACAATGAGGAAAATATATATTTTTTCAGACATGCACTACTACATGGCCAAAAGAATGTGGACACCCCTTCAAATCAGTGGATTTTGTAATTTCAGCCACACCCGATGCTGATAGGTGTATAAAATCGAGCACACAGACATTCAATCTCCATAGACAAACATTGGCAGGAGAAAGACACGTACTGAAGAGCTCAGAGACATTCAACGTGGCACCGTCACAGGATGTCAACTTAAGTTTTAGTGCTGTTATTGTTGAGTGTAAACGTCTAGGAGCAACAACAGCTCAGCTGTGAAGTGCTACAGTAGGCCACACAAGCTCACAGAATGCGAGCGCTCTGGGAGCAACGTTAGCACAATAACGGTTTGTCGGGAGGTTCATGAAATGGGTTTCCATGGCCGAGCAGCCGCACACAAGCCTAAGATCACCATGCGCAATGCCAAGCGTTGACTGCAGCGGTGTAAAGCCCACCACCTTTGGACTCTGGAGCAGTGGAAACACGTTCTCTGGAGTGATGAATCACGCTTCACCATCTGGCAGTCCGATAGACGAATCTGGGTTTGGTGGATGCCAGGAGAACGCTACCTGCCGCAATGCATAGTGGCAACTGTAAAGTTTGGTGGAAGAGGAATATTGGTCTGGGGCTGTTTTTCATGGTTTGGGCCCCTTAGTTCCAGTGAAGATAAATTTTAACGCTACAGCATACATTGACATTCTAGACAATCCTGTGTGTCCAACTTTGTGGAAACAGTTTGGGGAAGGCCCTTTCCTGTTTCAGCATGACAATGCCCCCGTGCACAAAGGTAATGCTCTTGTGGCTGAATGGAAGCAAGTCCCCGTAGCAATGTTCTAACATCTAGTGGAAAGCCTTCCCAGAAGAGTGGAGGCTGTTATAGCAGCAATGTTCTAACATCTAGTGGAAAGCCTTCCCAGAAGAGTGGAGGCTGTTATAGCAGCAATGTTCCAACATCTAGTGGAAAGCCTTCCCAGAAGAGTGGAGGCTGTTATGGCATCAACTCTAAATTTAATGCCCATAATTTTGGAATGAGGTTTTCGACGAGCAGGTGTCCACGTACTTTTGGTCATGTAGTCGGCAGGGTAGCCTAGTGGTTAGAGTGTAGAGGCGATAGGTAGCCTAGTGGTTAGAGTGTAGGGGTGGTAGGTAGCCTAGTGGTTAGAGCTTTGGACTAGTAACCAGAAGGTTGCAAGTTCAAATCCCCGAGCTGACAAGGTACAAATCTGTCATTCTGCCCCTGAACAGGCAGTTAACCCACTGTTCCTAGGCCGTCATTGAAAATAAGAGCTTGTTCTTAACTGACTTGCCTGGTTAAATAAAGGTAAAAATAAAGTCTTCTGAAGGCACAGTAAATACAACTTAACTGTTTTTTCATCTCAAATGTATATACTGTACTCAATACCATCTAATGCATCTTGCCCATGTCGTCCGGCCATCACTCATTCATATATTTTTTATGTACATATTCTTATTCATTCCTTTACACTTGTGTGTGTATAAGGTAGTTGTAGTGAAAATTGTTAGATTAAATGTTAGATATTACTGCACGGTCGAACTAGGAGCACAAGCATTTCGCTACACTCGCATTAACATCTGCTGACCATGTGTATGTCACCAATAAATGTGTTTGATTTGACTTGAATAATGGTGACTTGAATAATGGTGACTTGAATAATGGTGACTTGGTCCCACCTCTGCATAATATGACTCTATTCCAACTCAGTTGAAAATGTAATTGAGCTTCTGCCACGGTGCATTTGATGGGAAAAACCAGTCTGTCTGATCTGTTAGGGAAGATCAAAGTCAAAAGCCTATACTTCTTAAATCCAATTAGCCAGCTTCTCTTATAAACACTTAAGAGTGCTGATGATAGCCTCTCTATATATAGCTCCTACTTATAGACCCTATTTTTGCACTGACTGACTATTCCACATTTATGGCAAATCTCTTTTTATTTCTCCCTGTCCATTTTGGTTTTCTCATTAGAAACAGAGATTGACAGGTCTCCCCAGCCACCGGCCTGTAATCTTGCTGTGGTCTGCAGTGCTGCAGATGTACCCAGACGACCAAAACCCCGCCTGTACCACGAGGACCAGCCTATCTTCTCAAGACAAGCTGTCCCAGTCACAGAGATAGAGGAGTCATCATCTAGTCCTCCATCTCTATGGTCCCAGGACAAGAGGACTAGAGCAACAAAGAGCCCACATCAACGGGTGTCTGAACGCACATCTCTACTGTGTGTCTGAACGCACATCTCTACTGTGTGTCTGAACGCACATCTCTACTGTGTGTCTGAACGCACATCTCTACTCTCTACTGTGTGTCTGAACATCTCTACTGACATCTCTACTGTGTGTCTGAACGCACATCTCTAATGTGTGTCTGAACGCACATCTCTACTGTGTGTCTGAACGCACAACACAGAAGAAGAAGAAGAAGAAGACAACACAGAAGACCACAATGAAAATGCCGAATTTGGGTGTAGGGCCTGACCCAGGAAATAAGTCCTGGACTTTATGTTTCATCCTCAAACGAAACTGACAGAGCCATGTAAACTCAGCAGTTTGTCAACACTGTTTATCAAGAATCTGGGTCACTCACTTCCAGCATTGGGTTACAATACATGTATTTGTCATTGCAGAATGACAACAGTTTATGGGTTTGTATTTTTGGACATTGTGAAAAAGCATGAACAGACACGGCTCTATTAGGCTACATAGCAGATGTATAAAAAATTAAAAAAATTAATTGGATGGTTTGGAGTCAAGAGGCGATGAAACAGCCCGTGGCTGGCCATAGAACACTCTATAACACTAGAACCCTTTACCAGCTTGACTTCGTACTCAATGTAGCCAGCCGTGGACCCCGTTTCCTCACTCTGCTAAGTAGTTCTGATGTTTTGGCAAAAACTAGCTAGATAAATACTTAAAGTTTATTCCAGTATCTGTCAGTTTAGCCTCTGCCTTGCTATTTTAAATCTACAAACCATGAGAGGATTGGGACTATGCATTACAGTGTGTATGTACAGTACAACATTGTGGAGAGAGGGAAAAGGGAACAAAATCAACACCCCAAGCAGACGCTGTAGATGAAATTTCCCCGGATCTTAATTGAGATTACAAAAGACAACCGATAGCTAGCTAGTCTTAAAGCTCAGACACACCGGGTAGGATTGTCAAACGTTTGCCTGCCAACAGTACCTAGCACCTCTGAACAGAGTGTCGGCAGTCAATCTCGCTTTGTGTTCACACAGCAAAGACCTTGAAGTCGTCAGCCATTCAGCCTTGTTAACATACTCCAAACCAGAAGGTGGCAGTAGCGCGTTGGCAGAGCATGTCTATGTGTTGCTTAGTTTATGGTCTAGATTCCAATGGTGCTAATGTTACTATTTTGTAGAAAGCCCTTGTTGATAATAGCTAGCAAGATGACGAGAAACAATTTAATTCACTCTCCATAATCCCATACTGCCAATGCCAGCCCATAAACAAATATTTAACTAGCTACCTAGCCTAACGTAGCAGGTATATAAAAAACAACCTGAAACTAGATAATGGTCTTGATGAGATTTTTACTGTCGGGAGGTTCTGTTCTGTAAGCTATTCAACCAATCCATTAAATGTGGATGTGGTGGGAGGTTCTATTCTGTGCTATTCAACCATTAAATGTGGATGTTGTCAGGATTTGGCCAGGGTTGTTCCGGGTTTTGGTCAGTAGATGCCCCCATTGTGCTTTTTGTCCTTATGTTTTTCCCTTGATCCCCATTAATTATTTGCACCTGTGCCTCGTTTCCTCTAATTGTATTTAAACCCTTAGTTTCCCTCAGTTCTGTGCTCTGTGTTTGTATGTTAGCACCCTGCCCTAGTGTTCTGTGTACTCTGCCGATTCCGGGGTGACGCTCTTGTGGTATTCTGTCTTTTGTTTTTGTTTATTTTTGTGAGTTTCTTTTGAGGCCTTTTTGTGCTTTTCCTACCACCTTTTGGATTTGCCATTTTTTGTATTTAAGGATTTTTCTTTATTAAATACACCGTCTTAAGTACTGCTGTGTCTGCCTCATCTTCTGGGTTCTGCTGACTATTCGTGGCTCAGTTGGTTAAGTGACTGTTTTCACTTAAGACCCAGGTTCGAAACTGGGTCCTGACAGATGTGGTGGGAGGTTCTGTTCTGCGCTATTCAACCATTAAATGTGGATGTGGTGGGAGGTTCTGTTCTGTGCTATTCAACCATTAAATGTGGATGTTGTGGGAGGTTCTGTTCTGCGCTATTCAACCATTAAATGTGGATGTCGTGGAGGTTCTGTTCTGCGCTATTCAACCATTAAATGTGGATGTCGTGGGGAGGTTCTGTTCTGCGCTATTCAACCATTAAATGTGGATGAGTTAAGATGGAGTGTCACCTTGTTAACGTCCAAAAGCGTAAGTCACGTCACAGGCTTTCTTTCCATTTCCCCTGAAACCGCAACATCCGGTTGTTGGGGACTCTGCAGAGGCTACTAGCTACATAGCATATTCACTAGCTAGTACAACATATCTAACTAGCTAGCAAAGGACACTAACTCGGCAGCTAACACAGGCCTCTGTTTCATGGAAACGAATCCGTTGTGATTTCATTATAACGTCAACAGCTATAGTGATTAGTGATTAGCTCGCTTGGAGGAAGTATTTAGTGTCGTGCGCATTGCATCTGTGCACTTAGTTAGCTACCATCCCATAGCCTACATTGCATATGAAGTGTGACTGGCTCATGACATTTAACCATGGATGTATGGAGAAAATGCCCTCTTTCATTTTTGTTGTCACTCCTGTTGGCTTCCCCACATAGGGGTTTGTGCTTTCTGATTGGCTCAAAGTCAAGTTGTTGGCCACTGACAAGCATTCCGATTCTACAATTAGACATTTCAGGTTGGTCGCTACCGGTCGGCACACAGCAGGGTACCGCTTTATTCTAACAAGAGAAGGAACAGCCTCCCACTGCGATAAGTACCTATCGGAAGTCTATCGACAGTGAGATTCTAGGTGTTTCATGATTTAGACAGTTTTTATATCTCAAAGAAGCAGTATCGACCCACTGGGGGGACAGAAATGGTTGAATCACCGTTGTTTCCACATCATTTCAACAACAACAAAAATGCAATGAATCAACGTGGAAAAGTGATTAGATTTGCCAAAAGCCATCAACGTAAAGGAACAGTCTTTGTTCCCCACCCAACTTTTAACCTAAACGACAATTATGACAATGACATTTTATTTTTTTGTTTGTTGTTGATTTCACAACTCAACCAAATTTAAAAAATAAAAATAAAATGGATGTTGAACGGATGTGCCCTGTGCCCAGTGGGAAGCTAGTCTTAGACACAGTTCACTATCTCCCAAAGACGCTGTGGAAAACAATGTATTTTTAAATCACTGGATCTTTATTATCTAATAATAAATTGGCGGGTGCCTATATTTGTCCTTTTCACACATGTACAAGTGTGTATCTGTCTGCTGAGGCTAGTCTGTTGGTAAGTGTCCTCTCCAGTCCCATCCTGTATCTGTCTGCTGAGGCTAGTCTGTTGGTAAGTGTCCTCTCCAGTCCCATCCTGTATCTGTCTGCTAGTCTGTTGGTAAGTGTCCTCTCCAGTCCCATCCTGTATCTGTCTGCTGAGGCTAGTCTGTTGGTAAGTGTCCTCTCCAGTCCCATCCTGTATCTGTCTGCTAGTCTGTTGGTAAGTGTCCTCTCCAGTCCCATCCTGTATCTGTCTGCTAGTCTGTTGGTAAGTGTCCTCTCCAGTCCCATCCTGTATCTGTCTGCTGAGGCTAGTCTGTTGGTAAGTGTCCTCTCCAGTCCCATCCTGTATCTGTCTGCTAGTCTGTTGGTAAGTGTCCTCTCCAGTCCCATCCTGTATCTGTCTGCTAGTCTGTTGGTAAGTGTCCTCTCCAGTCCCATCCTGTATCTGTCTGCTGAGGCTAGTATGTTGGTAAGTGTCCTCTCCAGTCCCATCCTGTATCTGTCTGCTGACGCTAGTCTGTTGGTAAGTGTCCTCTCCAGTCCCATCCTGTATCTGTCTGCTAGTCTGTTGGTAAGTGTCCTCTCCAGTCCCATCCTGTATCTGTCTGCTAGTCTGTTGGTAAGTGTCCTCTCCAGTCCCATCCTGTATCTGTCTGCTAGTCTGTTGGTAAGTGTCCTCTCCAGTCCCATCCTGTATCTGTCTGCTGAGGCTAGTCTGTTGGTAGGTGTCCTCTCCAGTCCCATCCTGTATCTGTCTGCTAGTCTGTTGGTAAGTGTCCTCTCCAGTCCCATCCTGTATCTGTCTGCTGAGGCTAGTCTGTTGGTAGGTGTCCTCTCCAGTCCCATCCTGTATCTGTCTGCTAGTCTGTTGGTAAGTGTCCTCTCCAGTCCCATCCTCTATCTGTCTGCTGAGGCTAGTCTGTTGGTAAGTGTCCTCTCCAGTCCCATCCTGTATCTGTCTGCTAGTCTGTTGGTAAGTGTCCTCTCCAGTCCCATCCTGTATCTGTCTGACGCTAGTCTGTTGGTAAGTGTCCTCTCCAGTCCCATCCTGTATCTGTCTAAGTGTCCTCTCCAGTCCCATCCTGTATCTGTCTGCTAGTCTGTTGGTAAGTGTCCTCTCCAGTCCCATCCTGTATCTGTCTGCTGAGGCTAGTCTGTTGGTAAGTGTCCTCTCCAGTCCCATCCTGTATCTGTCTGCTGAGGCTAGTCTGTTGGTAAGTGTCCTCTCCAGTCCCATCCTGTATCTGTCTGCTAGTCTGTTGGTAAGTGTCCTCTCCAGTCCCATCCTGTATCTGTCTGCTGACGCTAGTCTGTTGGTAGGTGTCCTCTCCAGTCCCATCCTCTATCTGTCTGCTGAGGCTAGTCTGTTGGTAAGTGTCCTCTCCAGTCCCATCCTGTATCTGTCTGCTAGTCTGTTGGTAAGTGTCCTCTCCAGTCCCATCCTGTATCTGTCTGCTAGTCTGTTGGTAAGTGTCCTCTCCAGTCCCATCCTGTATCTGTCTGCTGAGGCTAGTCTGTTGGTAAGTGTCCTCTCCAGTCCCATCCTGTATCTGTCATCGATTCATTGTCGCCGGACAACCTGGCGATGACAGATTAGGGGGTGTCAGCTAGCGCGCCAGAGCTTCAGCCCCATCTAATACACCCCCCGAATTTACACACACTCCACGAATAACACTGCTGTTACCCCTAACACACACGCCCAGCACTTCCCTACCCACCCGCCCTCTCTACACAGCAGGAGAGGCCTCTGTGGGTCATACTGTTAAAACTGCCCTGTGGCACTGGCCAAAATTAGAAAGCACTATCTAGATGTGACACCTAACCCTCCCTCCCTGCCAGCCAGCCAGCCAGCCAGCCAACCAGCCAGCCAACCAGCCAGCCAGCCAGCCAGCCAACCAGCCAGCCAGCCAGCCAGCCAGCCAGCCAACCAGCCAGCCAATCAGCCAGCCAGCCAGCCAGCCAACCAGCCAGCCAGCCAGCCAGCCAGCCAACCAGCCATTGACATTGTTTCCACAGGTCAGTCTTCAGATTGTGGAGCTTTTTAAAATGGAAGAAATTACATTTTGTCAAAAACAAGACTTTTCCTCTCATGCTAGCTAGCAATTTCATTCTATTCTATGTACAAATTAGCTACAAATTGACCATGAACGACAAATCAATCATGTGTTCATTGGCCTTCCTGCAACAACCTCTATATTCATTGGCCTTCCTGCAACAACCTCTACATTCATTGGCCTTCCAGCAACAACCTCTACATTCATTGGCCTTCCTGCAACACCCTTTAAATTCATTGGCCTTCCAGCAACAGCCTCTACATTCATTGGCCTTCCTGCAACAACCTCTACATTCATTGGCCTACCAGCAACAACCTCTACATTCATTGGCCTTCCAGCAACAACCTCTACATTCATTGGCCTTCCTGCAACACCCTTTAAATTCATTGGCCTTCCAGCAACAACCTCTACATTCATTGGCCTTCCAGCAACAACCTCTACATTCATTGGCCTTCCTGCAACAACCTCTACATTCATTGGCCTACCAGCAACAACCTCTACATTCATTGGCCTTCCAGCAACAACCTCTATATTCATTGGCCTTCCAGCAACAGCCTTTATATTCATTGGCCTTCCAGCAACAGCCTCTATATTCATTGGCCTACCAGCAACAGCCTCTATATTCATTGGCCTTCCAGCAACAGCCTCTATATTCATTGGCCTTCCAGCAACAGCCTCTATATTCATTGGCCTACCAGCAACAGCCTCTATATTCATTGGCCTTCCAGCAACAGCCTCTATATTCATTGGCCTACCAGCAACAGCCTCTACATTCATTGGCCTTCCAGCAACAGCCTCTATATTCATTGGCCTTGCAGCAACAGCCTCTATATTCATTGGCCTTGCAGCAACAGCCTCTGTATTCATTGGCCTTGCAGCAACAGCCTCTATATTCATTGGCCTTGCAGCAACAGCCTCTGTATTCATTGGCCTTCCAGCAATAACCTCTACATTCATTGGCCTTCCTGCAACAACCTCTACATTCATTGGCCTACCAGCAACAGCCTCTATATTCATTGGCCTTGCAGCAACAGACAGTGGTTGACTCAGTCTCGTTGGTGGGTCTACCGCTGGCCTCCCGTCTTATAATCAGCTCATAGCCTACGCATAAATACATTACATTTACCACAACCAGGGTCGTGTGTGTGCGTGTGTGCGTGTGTGCGTGCGTGCGCGTGCGTGTGTGTGCGTGTGTGTTAATGAGGGTGTCAGACATGCAGATGACGTCGTCTGGCCTTTAAAAAGTCACAAGATGGTGGAGACAAAAGGGTCACCAGACGATTCCATTAAGTGCAGCATCGGCACAAAATGGAGTTGTGTCCTCCACTATCGTAGCCTAGAGATGATTTGGTCTCTCCTGCCTCCCTTTTCCTCGATCCTCCATCAGAGCTTAAACACTGACTGCTTCAAAAAGATGTGAAGCCTTAATCTCGTCAAAGAGAATTGCATATTGCATATGCACATCAACCCCTCCATGCACCACCATCGCTCCCATCGCTCCCAAGAATCTGGGTCACTCACTTCCAGCATTGGGTTACAATACATGTATTTGTCATTGCAGAATGACAACAGTTTATGGGTTTGTATTTTTGGACATTGTGAAAAAGCATGAACAGACACGGCTCTATTAGGCTACATAGCAGATGTATAAAAAATTAAAAAAATTAATTGGATGGTTTGGAGTCAAGAGGCGATGAAACAGCCCGTGGCTGGCCATAGAACACTCTATAACACTAGAACCCTTTACCAGCTTGACTTCGTACTCAATGTAGCCAGCCGTGGACCCCGTTTCCTCACTCTGCTAAGTAGTTCTGATGTTTTGGCAAAAACTAGCTAGATAAATACTTAAAGTTTATTCCAGTATCTGTCAGTTTAGCCTCTGCCTTGCTATTTTAAATCTACAAACCATGAGAGGATTGGGACTATGCATTACAGTGTGTATGTACAGTACAACATTGTGGAGAGAGGGAAAAGGGAACAAAATCAACACCCCAAGCAGACGCTGTAGATGAAATTTCCCGGATCTTAATTGAGATTACAAAAGACAACCGATAGCTAGCTAGTCTTAAAGCTCAGACACACCGGTAGGATTGTCAAACGTTTGCCTGCCAACAGTACCTAGCACCTCTGAACAGAGTGTCGGCAGTCAATCTCGTTTGTGTTCACACAGCAAAGACCTTGAAGTCGTCAGCCATTCAGCCTTGTTAACATACTCCAAACCAGAAGGTGGCAGTAGCGCGTTGGCAGAGCATGTCTATGTGTTGCTTAGTTTATGGTCTAGATTCCAATGGTGCTAATGTTACTATTTTGTAGAAAGCCCTTGTTGATAATAGCTAGCAAGATGACGCAGAAACAATTTAATTCACTCTCCATAATCCCATACTGCCAATGCCAGCCCATAAACAAATATTTAACTAGCTACCTAGCCTAACGTAGCAGGTATATAAAAACAACCTGAAACTAGATAATGGTCTTGATGAGATTTTTACTGTCGTGGGAGGTTCTGTTCTGCGCTATTCAACCAATCCATTAAATGTGGATGTGGTGGGAGGTTCTATTCTGTGCTATTCAACCATTAAATGTGGATGTTGTCAGGATTTGGCCAGGGTTGTTCCGGGTTTTGGTCAGTAGATGCCCCCATTGTGCTTTTTGTCCTTATGTTTTTCCCTTGATCCCCATTAATTATTTGCACCTGTGCCTCGTTTCCTCTAATTGTATTTAAACCCTTAGTTTCCCTCAGTTCTGTGCTCTGTGTTTGTATGTTAGCACCCTGCCCTAGTGTTCTGTGTACTCTTGTCGATTCCGGGTGACGCTCTTGTGGTATTCTGTTTTTTGTTTTTGTTTATTTTTTGTGAGTTTCTTTTGAGGCCTTTTTGTGCTTTTCCTACCACCTTTTGGATTTGCCATTTTTTGTATTTAAGGATTTTTTCTTTATTAAATACACCGTCTTAAGTACTGCTGTGTCTGCCTCATCTTCTGGGTTCTGCTGACTATTCGTGGCTCAGTTGGTTAAGTGACTGTTTCTCACTCCGAAGACCCAGGTTCGAAACCGGGTCCTGACAGATGTGGTGGGAGGTTCTGTTCTGCGCTATTCAACCATTAAATGTGGATGTGGTGGGAGGTTCTGTTCTGTGCTATTCAACCATTAAATGTGGATGTCGTGGGAGGTTCTGTTCTGCGCTATTCAACCATTAAATGTGGATGTCGTGGGAGGTTCTGTTCTGCGCTATTCAACCATTAAATGTGGATGTCGTGGGAGGTTCTGTTCTGCGCTATTCAACCATTAAATGTGGATGAGTTAAGATGGAGTGTCACCTTGTTAACGTCCAAAAGCGTAAGTCACGTCACAGGCTTTCTTTCCATTTCCCCTGAAAACCGCAACATCCGGTTGTTGGGGACTCTGCAGAGGCTACTAGCTACATAGCATATTCACTAGCTAGTACAACATATCTAACTAGCTAGCAAAGGACACTAACTCGGCAGCTAACACAGGCCTCTGTTTCATGGAAACGAATCCGTTGTGATTTCATTATAACGTCAACAGCTATAGTGATTAGTGATTAGCTCGCTT
>NW_027013020.1:342486-347486 GCF_036934945.1 Oncorhynchus masou masou
CATCACTACAACGTTAGGCTCTGAATATAATCCTGTGGTCCTCAACATGCTACCAACTGGTTGAGTTATATCAAGTTGAAAAACGTATTTTCACCTGACATATTAAAGCAGGTTTTATCAGCTGGGAGACTGATAGAGGGGTAGGTGAACAGACAGAGGTAAATGAGGAGACAGGAGGGAGGAGTAGGGATAAAGACAGAGCGGTAGGAAGAGAGAGGTAAATGAGGAGGGAGGGGTAGGGATAAAGACAGAGCGGTAGGAAGAGAGAGGTAAATGAGGAGGGAGGGGTAGGGATAAAGACAGAGCGGTAGGAAGAGAGACGTAAATGAGGAGGGAGGGGTAAGGATAAAGACAGAGCGGTAGGAAGAGAGAGGTAATTGAGGAGACAGGAGGGAGGGGTAGGGATAAAGACAGAGTGGTAGGAAGAGAGAGGTAATTGAGGAGACAGGAGGGAGGAGTAGGGATAAAGACAGAGCGGTAGGAAGAGAGAGGTAATTGAGGAAACAGGAGGGAGGGGTAGGGATAAAGACAGAGCGGTAGGAAGAGAGAGGTAATTGAGGAGACAGGAGGGAGGGGTAGGGATAAAGACAGAGCGGTCGGAAGAGAGAGGTAAATGAGGAGGGAGGAGTAGGGATAAAGACAGGAAGAGAGAGGTAAATGAGTAGACTGGAGGGAGGAGTAGGGATAAAGACAGAGCGGTAGGAAGAGAGAGGTAATTGAGGAGACAGGAGGGAGGGGTAGGGACAA
This sequence comes from Oncorhynchus masou masou, assembly GCF_036934945.1. NCBI lineage: Eukaryota > Metazoa > Chordata > Actinopteri > Salmoniformes > Salmonidae > Oncorhynchus > Oncorhynchus masou. The sequence goes on from NW_027013020.1 coordinate 343,234, forward strand.
AGACAGAGCGGTAGGAAGAGAGAGGTAATTGAGGAGACAGGAGGGAGGGGTAGGGATAAAGACAGGAAGAGAGAGGTAAATGAGGAGACAGGAGGGAGGAGTAGGGATAAAGACAGAGCGGTAGGAAGAGAGAGGTAATTGAGGAGACAGGAGGGAGGAGTAGGGATAAAGACAGAGCGGTAGGAAGAGAGAGGTAATTGAGGAGACAGGAGGGAGGGGTAGGGATAATGACAGAGTGGTAGGAAGAGAGAGGTAAATGAGGAGGGAGGGGTAGGGATAAAGACAGAGCGGTAGGAAGAGAGAGGTAAATGAGGAGGGAGGGGTAGGGATAAAGACAGAGCGGTAGGAAGAGAGAGGTAAATGAGGAGGGAGGGGTAGGGATAAAGACAGAGCGGTAGGAAGAGAGAGGTAAATGAGGAGGGAGGGGTAGGGATAAAGACAGAGCGGTAGGAAGAGAGAGGTAAATGAGGAGACAGGAGGGAGGGGTAGGGATAAAGACAGAGCGGTAGGAAGAGAGAGGTAAATGAGGAGACAGGATGGAGGGGTAGGGATAAAGACAGAGCGGTAGGAAGAGAGAGGTAAATGAGGAGGGAGGGGTAGGGATAAAGACAGAGCGGTAGAAAGAGAGAGGTAAATGAGGAGGGAGGGGTCGGTGAAAAGACAGCGTTAGGAAGAGAGAGGTAAATGAGGAGACAGGAGGGAGGAGTAGGAAGAGAGAGGTAAATGAGGAGACAGGAGGGAGGGGTAGGAAGAGAGAGGGTAAATGAGGAGACAGGAGGGAGGAGTAGGAAGAGAGAGGTAAATGAGGAGACAGGAGGGAGGAGTAGGGATAAAGACAGAGCGGTAGGAAGAGAGAGGTAATTGAGGAGACAGGAGGGAGGAGTAGGGATAAAGACAGAGCGGTAGGAAGAGAGAGGTAAATGAGGAGACAGGAGGGAGGAGTAGGGATAAAGACAGAGCGGTAGGAAGAGAGAGGTAAATGAGGAGACAGGAGGGAGGAGTAGGAAGAGAGGTAAATGAGGAGACAGGAGGGACGAGGGAGGGGTAGATGAAGAATACAAAGGGAGAGAGAGATGCTGTTTTTATTTCATGAGTGGAAACACTCCGTCTCTAGGTCGTTGTTCAATGATGGAGGACTTTCCATGGACCAGGGAATCAAGACCATCCAACACATTATGAAAGAGCATCAAGGATAGACAGCAGAGAGAGGAGAACATGCCAGTTTCTAGAGGTATAGAATGTTCCTGAGGCTGAGAGAGGAGAACATCAGTGTCTAGAGGTGTAGAATGTTCCCGAGGCTGAGAGAGGAGAACATCAGTGTCTAGAGGTGTAGAATGTTCCTGAAGCAGAGAGAGGAGAACATCAGTGTCTAGAGGTGTAGAATGTTCCTGAAGCAGAGAGAGGAGAACATCAGTGTCTAGAGGTGTAGAATGTTCCTGAAGCTGAGAGAGGAGAACATCAGTGTCTAGAGGTGTAGAATGTTCCTGAAGCAGAGAGAGGAGAACATCAGTGTCTAGAGGTGTAGAATGTTCCTGAAGCAGAGAGAGAGAACATCAGTGTCTAGAGGTGTAGAATGTTCCTGAGGCTGAGAGAGGGAGAATATCAGTTTCTAGAGGTGTAGAATGTTCCTGAAGGAGAGAGAGGAGAACATCAGTGTCTAGAGGTATAGAATGTTCCTGAAGCAGAGAGGAGAACATCAGTGTCTAGAGGTGTAGAATGTTCCTGAGGCTGAGAGAGGAGAACATCAGTTTCTAGAGGTGTAGAATGTTCCTGAAGGAGAGAGAGAGAACATCAATGTCTAGAGGTGTAGAATGTTCCTGAGGCTGAGAGAGGAGAACATCAGTTTCTAGAGGTGTAGAATGTTCCTGAAGGAGAGAGAGGAGAACATCAATGTCTAGAGGTATAGAATGTTCCTGAAGCAGAGAGAGGAGAACATCAGTGTCTAGAGGTGTAGAATGTTCCTGAAGGAGAGAGAGGAGAACATCAGTGTCTAGAGGTGTAGAATGTTCCTGAAGCAGAGAGAGGAGAACATCAGTGTCTAGAGGTGTAGAATGTTCCTGAAGGAGAGAGAGGAGAACATCAGTGTCTAGAGGTGTAGAATGTTCCTGAAGCAGAGAGAGAGAACATCAGTGTCTAGAGGTGTAGAATGTTCCTGAAGCAGAGAGAGGAGAACATCAGTGTCTAGAGGTGTAGAATGTTCCTGAAGCAGAGAGAGGAGAAAATCAGTGTCTAGAGGTGTAGAATGTTCCTGAGGCTGAGAGAGGAGAACATCAGTTTCTAGAGGTGTAGAATGTTCCTGAAGCAGAGAGAGGAGAACATCAGTGTCTAGAGGTGTAGAATGTTCCTGAGGCTGAGAGAGGAGAACATCAGTGTCTAGAGGTGTAGAATGTTCCTGAAGCAGAGAGAGGAGAACATCAGTGTCTAGAGGTGTAGAATGTTCCTGAAGCAGAGAGAGGAGAACATCAGTGTCTAGAGGTATAGAATGTTCCTGAGGCTGAGAGAGGAGAACATCAGTGTCTAGAGGTATGGAATGTTCCTGAGGCTGAGAGAGGAGAACATCAGTGTCTAGAGGTATGGAATGTTCCTGAAGCAGAGAGAGGAGAACATCAGTGTCTAGAGGTGTAGAATGTTCCTGAAGCAGAGAGAGGAGAACATCAGTTTCTAGAGGTATAGAATGTTCCTGAAGCAGAGAGAGGAGAACATCAGTGTCTAGAGGTGTAGAATGTTCCCGAAGCAGAGAGAGGAGAACATCAGTGTCTAGAGGTGTAGAATGTTCCTGAAGCAGAGAGAGGAGAACATCAGTGTCTATAGGTATAGAATGTTCCTGAAGCAGAGAGAGGAGAACATCAGTGTCTAGAGGTATAGAATGTTCCTGAAGGAGAGAGAGGAGAACATCAGTGTCTAGAGGTGTCTAATGTTCCTGAGGCTGAGAGAGGAGAACATCAGTGTCTAGAGGTGTCGAATGTTCCTGAGGCAGAGAGAGGAGAACATCAGTGTCTAGAGGTGTAGAATGTTCCTGAGGCAGAGAGAGGAGAACATCAGTGTCTAGAGGTGTAGAATGTTCCTGAGGCTGAGAGAGGAGAACATCAGTGTCTAGAGGTGTAGAATGTTCCTGAAGCAGAGAGAGAGAACATCAGTGTCTAGAGGTGTAGAATGTTCCTGAAGCAGAGAGAGAGAACATCAGTGTCTAGAGGTATAGAATGTTCCTGAGGCTGAGAGAGGAGAACATCAGTGTCTAGAGGTATGGAATGTTCCTGAGGCTGAGAGAGGAGAACATCAGTGTCTAGAGGTATGGAATGTTCCTGAAGCAGAGAGAGGAGAACATCAGTGTCTAGAGGTGTAGAATGTTCCTGAGGCAGAGAGAGGAGAACATCAGTGTCTAGAGGTGTAGAATGTTCCTGAGGCTGAGAGAGGAGAACATCAGTGTCTAGAGGTGTAGAATGTTCCTGAGGCAGAGAGAGGAGAACATCAGTGTCTAGAGGTATAGAATTTTCCTGAGGCTGAGAGCAGTACGATGAAGATTTCCACCTATATTAACAGCAAAACAGTGCTGTGCAAGTACCACCAGATCAATGATACAAAGATACCTAGATAATAGCCAGAATTTTCACAATCCAGCCAGGCTCCTCAGCTCAGAGTCACATATAGCTACAGTAATTGAAAGCTCTTTCAGTAACGCAGCCTCAACCCCCAGCCCCCAAACCCGCCAGCAGCACACTCTCAGTGGTTCTCATTGTGTAAGAGATTGATTAGTGATATAGGTTTCATCGGCTGAGCATCCAGCGGGCAGGCTTCTGTGTCACACTGAGGGCAGGCTCCTGGGTCACACTGAGGGCAGGCTCCTGGGTCACACTGAGGGCAGGCTTCTGTGTCACACTGAGGGCAGGCTCCTGGGTCACACTGAGGGCAGGCTCCTGGGTCACACTGAGGGCAGGGAGTCAAACCTCAGAGGAACAGGGGAGAAGGTGACGACCAACTGTCTGGGAGTCTGAGGAGATGAGGGGTTAAATACGTCTGTCGTGAAGTAAACCCTAGAGTGGATAAATAGAGACAGAGAGAGAGAGAGAGAGAGAGAGAGAGAGAGAGAGACAGAGAGAGAGAGAGAGAGAGAGACAGAGAGACAGAGAGACAGAGAGACCGAGAGACAGAGAGAGATTGGGGCAAAATCAAGCTTTACAAGTCGTCATGCATTTGATTTATCCCACGGGGTCAGCATGCAGAGCCTCATTTGAGGAGCGGAATAGCCTGCCACC
>NW_027013020.1:352486-387486 GCF_036934945.1 Oncorhynchus masou masou
AGGCTGTGAGAGGACTGGTAGAATAACAGACTGTGAGAGGACTGGCAGAATAACAACAGACTGTGAGAGGACTGGCAGAATAACAACAGACTGTGAGAGGACTGGTAGAATAACAACAGACTGTGAGAGGACTGGTAGAATAACAACAGACTGTGAGAGGACTGGCAGAATAACAACAGACTGTGAGAGGACTGGTAGAATAACAACAGACTGTGAGAGGACTGGTAGAATAACAACAGGCTGTGAGAGGACTGGCAGAATAACAACAGACTGTGAGAGGACTGGCAGAATAACAACAGGCTGTGAGAGGACTGGTTTAATAACAACAGACTGTGAGAGGACTGGTAGAATAACAACAGACTGTGAGAGGACTGGTTTAATAACAACAGACTGTGAGAGGACTGGTAGAATAACAACAGACTGTGAGAGGACTGGTAGAATAACAGACTGTGAGAGGACTGGTAGAATAACAACAGGCTGTGAGAGGACTGGTAGAATAACAACAGACTGTGAGAGGACTGGTAGAATAACAACAGGCTGTGAGAGGACTGGTTTAATAACAACAGACTGTGAGAGGACTGGTAGAATAACAACAAACTGTGAGAGGACTGGTAGAATAACAACAAACTGTGAGAGGACTGGTACAATAACAACAGGCTGTGAGAGGACTGGTTTAATAACAACAGACTGTGAGAGGACTGGTAGAATAACAACAGACTGTGAGAGGACTGGTAGAATAACAACAAACTGTGAGAGGACTGGTAGAATAACAACAAACTGTGAGAGGACTGGTAGAATAACAACAGGCTGTGAGAGGACTGGTAGAATAACAACAGACTGTGAGAGGACTGGTAGAATAACAACAGGCTGTGAGAGGACTGGTTTAATAACAACAGACTGTGAGAGGACTGGTAGAATAACAACAGGCTGTGAGAGGACTGGTAGAATAACAACAGGCTGTGAGAGGACTGGTTTAATAACAACAGACTGTGAGAGGACTGGTAGAATAACAACAGACTGTGAGAGGACTGGTTTAATAACAACAGACTGTGAGAGGACTGGTAGAATAACAACAGACTGTGAGAGGACTGGTAGAATAACAACAGGCTGTGAGAGGACTGGTTTAATAACAACAGACTGTGAGAGGACTGGTAGAATAACAACAGACTGTGAGAGGACTGGTTTAATAACAACAGACTGTGAGAGGACTGGTAGAATAACAACAGACTGTGAGAGGACTGGTGTAATAACAACAGACTGTGAGAGGACTGGCAGAATAACAACAGACTGTGAGAGGACTGGTGTAATAACAACAGACTGTGAGAGGACTGGCAGAATAACAACAGACTGTGAGAGGACTGGTGTAATAACAACAAACTGTGAGAGGACTGGCAGAATAACAACAGACTGTGAGAGGACTGGTAGAATAACAACAGACTGTGAGAGGACTGGCAGAATAACAACAGACTGTGAGAGGACTGGTGTAATAACAACAGACTGTGAGAGGACTGGTGGAATAACAACAGACTGTGAGAGGACTGGTGTAATAACAACAAACTGTGAGAGGACTGGTGTAATAACAACAAACTGTGAGAGGACTGGTTTAATAACAACAGACTGTGAGAGGACTGGCAGAATAACAACAGACTGTGAGAGGACTGGTTTAATAACAACAGACTGTGAGAGGACTGGTGTAATAACAACAGACTGTGAGAGGACTGGTTTAATAACAACAGACTGTGAGAGGACTGGTAGAATAACAACAGACTGTGAGAGGACTGGTTTAATAACAACAGACTGTGAGAGGACTGGCAGAATAACAACAAACTGTGAGAGGACTGGTAGAATAACAACAGACTGTGAGAGGACTGGTAGAATAACAACAGACTGTGAGAGGACTGGTGTAATAACAACAGACTGTGAGAGGACTGGTGTAATAACAACAGACTGTGAGAGGACTGGTTTAATAACAACAGACTGTGAGAGGACTGGTTTAATAACAACAGACTGTGAGAGGACTGGCAGAATAACAACAGACTGTGAGAGGACTGGCAGAATAACAACAGACTCTGAGAGGACTGGTAGAATAACAACAGACTGTGAGAGGACTGGTTTAATAACAACAGACTGTGAGAGGACTGGTTTAATAACAACAGACTGTGAGAGGACTGGCAGAATAACAACAGACTGTGAGAGGACTGGCAGAATAACAACAGACTGTGAGAGGACTTGCAGAATAACAACAGACTGTGAGAGGACTGGTAGAATAACAACAGACTGTGAGAGGACTGGCAGAATAACAACAGACTGTGAGAGGACTGGTGTAATAACAACAGACTGTGAGAGGACTGGTGTAATAACAACAGACTGTGAGAGGACTGGTGTAATAACAACAGACTGTGAGAGGACTGGTAGAATAACAACAGACTGTGAGAGGACTGGCAGAATAACAACAGACTGTGAGAGGACTGGTTTAATAACAACAGACTGTGAGAGGACTGGTGTAATAACAACAGACTGTGAGAGGACTGGTGTAATAACAACAGACTGTGAGAGGACTGGTTTAATAACAACAGACTGTGAGAGGACTGGTGTAATAACAACAGACTGTGAGAGGACTGGTGTAATAACAACAGACTGTGAGAGGACTGGTGTAATAACAACAGACTGTGAGAGGACTGGTGTAATAACAACAGACTGTGAGAGGACTGGTGTAATAACAACAGACTGTGAGAGGACTGGTGTAATAACAACAGACTGTGAGAGGACTGGTAGAATAACAACAGACTGTGAGAGGACTGGTGTAATAACAACAGACTGTGAGAGGACTGGTAGAATAACAACAGACTGTGAGAGGACTGGCAGAATAACAACAGACTGTGAGAGGACTGGCAGAATAACAACAGACTGTGAGAGGACTGGTTTAATAACAACAGACTGTGAGAGGACTGGTGTAATAACAACAGACTGTGAGAGGACTGGTGTAATAACAACAGACTGTGAGAGGACTGGTGTAATAACAACAGACTGTGAGAGGACTGGTTTAATAACAACAGACTGTGAGAGGACTGGTTTAATAACAACAGGCTGTGAGAGGACTGGCAGAATAACAACAGGCTGTGAGAGGACTGGTTTAATAACAACAGACTGTGAGAGGACTGGTGTAATAACAACAGACTGTGAGAGGACTGGCAGAATAACAACAGACTGTGAGAGGACTGGCAGAATAACAACAGACTGTGAGAGGACTGGCAGAATAACAACAGACTGTGAGAGGACTGGTTTAATAACAACAGGCTGTGAGAGGACTGGTTTAATAACAACAGGCTGTGAGAGGACTGGTAGAATAACAACAGACTATGAGAGGACTGGCAGAATAACAACAGACTGTGAGAGGACTGGCAGAATAACAACAGACTGTGAGAGGACTGGCAGAATAACAACAGACTGTGAGAGGACTGGTTTAATAACAACAGGCTGTGAGAGGACTGGTGTAATAACAACAGACTGTGAGAGGACTGGTAGAATAACAACAGACTGTGAGAGGACTGGTTTAATAACAACAGACTGTGAGAGGACTGGTTTAATAACAACAGGCTGTGAGAGGACTGGTGTAATAACAACAGACTGTGAGAGGACTGGCAGAATAACAACAGACTGTGAGAGGACTGGTAGAATAACAACAGACTGTGAAAGGACTGGTTTAATAACAACAGACTGTGAGAGGACTGGTTTAATAACAACAGACTGTGAGAGGACTGGTAGAATAACAACAGACTGTGAGCGGACTGGTGTAATAACAACAAACTGTGAGAGGACTGGTGTAATAACAACAAACTGTGAGAGGACTGGTAGAATAACAACAGACTGTGAGAGGACTGGTGTAATAACAACAGACTGTGAGAGGACTGGTAGAATAACAACAGACTGTGAGAGGACTGGTAGAATAACAACAGACTGTGAGAGGACTGGTAGAATAACAACAGACTGTGAGAGGACTAGTTTAATAACAACAGACTGTGAGAGGACTGGTTTAATAACAACAAACTGTGAGAGGACTGGCAGAATAACAACAGACTGTGAGAGGACTGGTAGAATAACAACAGACTGTGAGAGGACTGGTAGAATAACAACAGACTGTGAGAGGACTGGTAGAATAACAACAGACTGTGAGAGGACTAGTTTAATAACAACAGACTGTGAGAGGACTGGTAGAATAACAACAGACTGTGAGAGGACTGCTTTCATAACAACAGACTGTGAGAGGACTGGCAGAATAACAACAGACTGTGAGAGGACTAGTTTAATAACAACAGACTGTGAGAGGACTGGTTTAATAACAACAGACTGTGAGAGGACTGGTAGAATAACAACAGACTGTGAGAGGACTGGTAGAATAACAACAGGCTGTGAGAGGACTGGTTTAATAACAACAGACTGTGAGAGGACTGGCAGAATAACAACAGACTGTGAGAGGACTGGCAGAATAACAACAGACTGTGAGAGGACTGGCAGAATAACAACAGACTGTGAGAGGACTGGTAGAATAACAACAGGCTGTGAGAGGACTGGTTTAATAACAACAGACTGTGAGAGGACTGGCAGAATAACAAGACTGTGAGAGGACTGGTTTAATAACAACAGACTGTGAGAGGACTGGTAGAATAACAACAGACTGTGAGAGGACTGGTTTAATAACAACAGACTGTGAGAGGACTGGTAGAATAACAACAGACTGTGAGAGGACTGGCAGAATAACAACAGACTGTGAGAGGACTGGTAGAATAACAACAGACTGTGAGAGGACTGGCAGAATAACAACAGACTGTGAGAGGACTGGTGTAATAGCAACAGACTGTGAGAGGACTGGCAGAATAACAACAGACTGTGAGAGGACTGGTAGAATAACAACAGACTGTGAGAGGACTGGTGGAATAACAACAGACTGTGAGAGGACTGGTGTAATAACAACAAACTGTGAGAGGACTGGCAGAATAACAACAGACTGTGAGAGGACTGGTGTAATAACAACAGACTGTGAGAGGACTGGCAGAATAACAACAGACTGTGAGAGGACTGGTAGAATAACAACAGACTGTGAGAGGACTGGTAGAATAACAACAGACTGTGAGAGGACTGGTAGAATAACAACAGACTGTGAGAGGACTGGTGGAATAACAACAGACTGTGAGAGGACTGGTGTAATAACAACAAACTGTGAGAGGACTGGCAGAATAACAACAGACTGTGAGAGGACTGGTGTAATAACAACAGACTGTGAGAGGACTGGCAGAATAACAACAGACTGTGAGAGGACTGGTTTAATAACAACAGACTGTGAGAGGACTGGCAGAATAACAACAGACTGTGAGAGGACTGGCAGAATAACAACAGACTGTGAGAGGACTGGTAGAATAACAACAGACTGTGAGAGGACTGGTAGAATAACAACAGACTGTGAGAGGACTGGTAGAATAACAACAGACTGTGAGAGGACTGGCAGAATAACAACAGACTGTGAGAGGACTGGTAGAATAACAACAGACTGTGAGAGGACTGGCAGAATAACAACAGACTGTGAGAGGACTGGCAGAATAACAACAGACTGTGAGAGGACTGGTAGAATAACAACAGGCTGTGAGAGGACTGGTAGAATAACAACAGACTGTGAGAGGACTGGTAGAATAACAACAGACTGTGAGAGGACTGGTAGAATAACAACAGACTGTGAGAGGACTGGTTTAATAACAACAGACTGTGAGAGGACTGGTAGAATAACAACAGACTGTGAGAGGACTGGTTTAATAACAACAGACTGTGAGAGGACTGGTAGAATAACAACAGACTGTGAGAGGACTGGCAGAATAACAACAGACTGTGAGAGGACTGGTAGAATAACAACAGACTGTGAGAGGACTGGTAGAATAACAACAGACTGTGAGAGGACTGGTAGAATAACAACAGACTGTGAGAGGACTGGCAGAATAACAACAGACTGTGAGAGGACTGGTAGAATAACAACAGACTGTGAGAGGACTGGTAGAATAACAACAGGCTGTGAGAGGACTGGCAGAATAACAACAGACTGTGAGAGGACTGGTTTAATAACAACAGGCTGTGAGAGGACTGGCAGAATAACAACAGACTGTGAGAGGACTGGCAGAATAACAACAGACTGTGAGAGGACTGGTAGAATAACAACAGACTGTGAGAGGACTGGTAGAATAACAACAGGCTGTGAGAGGACTGGCAGAATAACAACAGACTGTGAGAGGACTGGTTTAATAACAACAGGCTGTGAGAGGACTGGCAGAATAACAACAGACTGTGAGAGGACTGGTTTAATAACAACAGACTGTGAGAGGACTTGTTTAATAACAACAGACTGTGAGAGGACTGGTAGAATAACAACAGACTGTGAGAGGACTGGTAGAATAACAACAGACTGTGAGAGGACTGGTAGAATAACAACAGACTCTGAGAGGACTGGTTTAATAACAACAGACTGTGAGAGGACTGGTAGAATAACAACAGACTGTGAGAGGACTGGTGTAATAGCAACAGACTGTGAGAGGACAGGCGGAATAACAACAGACTGTGAGAGGACTGGCAGAATAACAACAGACTGTGAGAGGACTGGTGTAATAGCAACAGACTGTGAGAGGACAGGCGGAATAACAACAGACTGTGAGAGGACTGGTAGAATAACAACAGGCTGTGAGAGGACTGGTAGATTAACAACAGACTGTGAGAGGACTGGCAGAATAACAACAGACTGTGAGAGGACTGGCAGAATAACAACAGACTGTGAGAGGACTGGCAGAATAACAACAGACTGTGAGAGGACTGGTAGAATAACAACAGACTGTGAGAGGACTGGTTTAATAACAACAGACTGTGAGAGGACTGGTGTAATAACAACAAACTGTGAGAGGACTGGCAGAATAACAACAGACTGTGAGAGGACTGGTAGAATAACAACAGACTGTGAGAGGACTGGTTTAATAACAACAGACTGTGAGAGGACTGGTGTAATAGCAACAGACTGTGAGAGGACTGGTAGAATAACAACAGACTGTGAGAGGACTGGTAGAATAACAACAGACTGTGAGAGGACTGGCAGAATAACAACAGACTGTGAGAGGACTGGTAGAATAACAACAGACTGTGAGAGGACTGGTAGAATAACAACAGACTGTGAGAGGACTGGTTTAATAACAACAGACTGTGAGAGGACTGGTTTAATAACAACAGACTGTGAGAGGACTGGCAGAATAACAACAGACTGTGAGAGGACTGGTAGAATAACAACAGACTGTGAGAGGACTGGTTTAATAACAACAGACTGTGATAGGACTGGCAGAATAACAACAGACTGTGAGAGGACTGGTAGAATAACAACAGACTGTGAGAGGACTGGTTTAATAACAACAGGCTGTGAGAGGACTGGCAGAATAACAACAGACTGTGAGAGGACTGGTTTAATAACAACAGACTGTGAGAGGACTGGTGGAATAACAACAGACTGTGAGAGGACTGGTTTAATAACAACAGGCTGTGAGAGGACTGGCAGAATAACAACAGACTGTGAGAGGACTGGTTTAATAACAACAGACTGTGAGAGGACTGGTGGAATAACAACAGACTGTGAGAGGACTGGTTTAATAACAACAGGCTGTGAGAGGACTGGCAGAATAACAACAGACTGTGAGAGGACTGGCAGAATAACAACAGACTGTGAGAGGACTGGTTTAATAACAACAGACTGTGAGAGGACTGGTAGAATAACAACAGACTGTGAGAGGACTGGTTTAATAACAACAGACTGTGAGAGGACTGGCAGAATAACAACAGACTGTGAGAGGACTGGTTTAATAACAACAGACTGTGAGAGGACTGGTAGAATAACAACAGACTGTGAGAGGACTGGTTTAATAACAACAGACTATGAGAGGACTGGTGTAATAGCAACAGACTGTGAGAGGACAGGCGGAATAACAACAGACTGTGAGAGGACTGGCAGAATAACAACAGACTGTGAGAGGACTGGTTTAATAACAGACTGTGAGAGGACTGGTAGAATAACAACAGACTGTGAGAGGACTGGTTTAATAACAACAGGCTGTGAGAGGACTGGCAGAATAACAACAGACTGTGAGAGGACTGGCAGAATAACAACAGACTGTGAGAGGACTGGCAGAATAACAACAGACTGTGAGAGGACTGGCAGAATAACAACAGACTGTGAGAGGACTGGTTTAATAACAGACTGTGAGAGGACTGGTTTAATAACAACAGGCTGTGAGAGGACTGGTTTAATAACAACAGGCTGTGAGAGGACTGGCAGAATAACAACAGACTGTGAGAGGACTGGTTTAATAACAGACTGTGAGAGGACTTGTTTAATAACAACAGACTGTGAGAGGACTGGTAGAATAACAACAGACTGTGAGAGGACTGGTAGAATAACAACAGACTGTGAGAGGACTGGTAGAATAACAACAGACTGTGAGAGGACTGGTTTAATAACAACAGACTGTGAGAGGACTGGTAGAATAACAACAGACTGTGAGAGGACTGGTAGAATAACAACAGACTGTGAGAGGACTGGTAGAATAACAACAGACTGTGAGAGGACTGGTAGAATAACAACAGACTGTGAGAGGACTGGCAGAATAACAACAGACTGTGAGAGGACTGGTTTAATAACAACAAACTGTGAGAGGACTGGTTTAATAACAACAGACTGTGAGAGGACTGGCAGAATAACAACAGACTCTGAGAGGACTGGCAGAATAACAACAGACTGTGAGAGGACTGGTTTAATAACAACAGACTGTGAGAGGACTGGCAGAATAACAACAGACTCTGAGAGGACTGGCAGAATAACAACAGACTCTTGTTTAAAAACTGTGGGTAATAATCACTGTCTGTTGGAGAGAATAGAAACATATCTTAGCCTTTCATGTCTCTGTATAGCCTGCCAACCCCACCAACACCTACAGGCTCCAGCCATGAATCACATCGGAGAGGTGTGTGGGACGGTCAGTCTAAGAGAGAAGCATCTCCCTCCAGCTACAGTACAACCCAAAGCCTTCAAATCAAGACCAAAATAGACAAACATTTCCTGTCCCCCTGATGTTTAGAAGGCAGTGAATGATCTGATCCCGGGGTTTCTAATCGCAGGAAGAGGACAGCACGTATGGAGATACTTATCTCAGGAGCCACCAGGCTAGAGACAAGGGGTGTGGAATAAACCAACCATCAACACAGACGAAAGGCCCCAGGGGAAGTTGGACATTTTCCTTATTCATTTACACTTTCAAATCAAAATCGTCAAACAATTTAAAATGACATTGACAGAGGCTCTTTTGTTTCAGGTCTGACTTGGGGCGGCAGGGTAGCCTAGTGGTTAGAGTGTAGAGGCGGTAGGTAGTCTAGTGGTTAGAGTGTAGAGGTGGTAGGTAGCCTAGTGGTTAGAGTGTGGAGGCGGTAAGTAGCCTAGTGGTTAGAGTGTAGGGGCGGTAGGTAGCCTAGTGGTTAGAGTGTAGAGGCGGTAGGTAGTCTAGTGGTTAGAGTGTAGAGGTGGTAGGTAGCCTAGTGGTTAGAGTGTGGAGGTGGTAAGTAGCCTAGTGGTTAGAGTGTAGAGGCAGTAGGTAGTCTAGAGGTTAGAGTGTAGGGGCGGTAGGTAGCCTAGTGGTTAGAGTGTAGGGGCGGTAGGTAGCCTAGTGGTTAGAGTGTGGAGGCGGTAGGTAGCCTAGTGGTTAGAGTGTAGGGGTGGTAGGTAGCCTAGTGGTTAGAGTGTGGAGGCGGTAGGTAGCCTAGTGGTTAGAGTGTAGGGGCGGTAGGTAGCCTAGTGGTTAGAGTGGAGAGGCGGTAGGTAGCCTAGTGGTTAGAGTGTAGAGGCGGTAGGTAGCATAGTGGTTAGAGTGGAGAGGCGGTAGGTAGCCTAGTGGTTAGAGTGTAGAGGAGGCAGGTAGTCCAGTGGTTAGAGTGTAGGGGCGGTAGGTAGCCTAGTGGTTAGAGTGTGGAGGCGGTAGGTAACCTAGTGGTTAGAGTGTGGAGGCGGTAGGTAGCCTAGTGGTTAGAGTGTAGGGGCGGTAGGTAGCCTAGTGGTTAGAGTGTAGGGGCGGTAGGTAGCCTAGTGGTTAGAGTGTGGAGGAGGCAGGTAGTCCAGTGGTTAGAGTGTAGGGGCGGTAGGTAGCCTAGTGGTTAGAGTGTGGAGGCGGTAGGTAGCCTAGTGGTTAGAGTGTAGGGGCGGTAGGTAGCCTAGTGGTTAGAGTGTGGAGGCGGTAGGTAGCCTAGTGGTTAGAGTGTAGGGGGGTAGGTAGCCTAGTGGTTAGAGTGTAATAGGTAGCCTAATGGTTAGAGTGTAGGGCGGTAGGTAGCCTAGTGGTTAGAGTGTAGGGGCGGTAGGTAGCCTAGTGGTTAGAGTGTGGAGGCGGTAGGTAGTCTAGTGGTTAGAGTGTGGAGGCGGTAGGTAGCCTAGTGGTTAGAGTGTAGGGGCGGTAGGTAGCCTAGTGGTTAGAGTGTAGGGGCGGTAGGTAGCCTAGTGGTTAGAGTGTGGAGGCGGTAGGTAGTCTAGTGGTTAGAGTGTGGAGGCGGTAGGTAGCCTAGTGGTTAGAGTGTAGGGGCGGTAGGTAGCCTAGTGGTTAGAGTGTAGGGCGGTAGGTAGCCTAGTGGTTAGAGTGTAGGGGCGATAGGTAGCCTAGTGGTTAGAGTGTGGAGGCGGTAGGTAGCCTAGTGGTTAGAGTGTAGAGGCGGTAGGTAGCCTAGTGGTTAGAGTGTAGGGGCGGTAGGTAGCCTAGTGGTTAGAGTGTAGGGACGGTAGGTAGACTAGTGGTTAGAGTGTAGGGGCGGTAGGTAGCCTAGTGGTTAGAGTGTAGGGGCGGTAGGTAGCCTCGTGGTTAGAGTGTAGAGGCGGTAGGTAGTCTAGTGGTTAGAGTGTAGGGGCGCTAGGTAGCCTAGTGGTTAGAGTGTAGGGGCGGTAGGTAGCCTAGTGGTTAGAGTGTAGGGGCGGTAGGTAGTCTAGTGGTTAGAGTGTGGAGGCGGTAGGTAGCCTAGTGGTTAGAGTGTAGGGGCGGTAGGTAGCCTAGTGGTTAGAGTGTAGGGGCGGTAGGTAGCCTAGTGGTTAGAGTGTAGGGGCGGTAGGTAGCCTAGTGGTTAGAGTGTGGAGGCGGTAGGTAGCCTAGTGGTTAGAGTGTAGAGGCGGTAGGTAGCCTAGTGGTTAGAGTGTAGGGGCGGTAGGTAGCCTAGTGGTTAGAGTGTAGGGACGGTAGGTAGCCTAGTGGTTAGAGTGTAGGGGCGGTAGGTAGCCTAGTGGTTAGAGTGTAGGGGCGGTAGGTAGCCTCGTGGTTAGAGTGTAGAGGCGGTAGGTAGTCTAGTGGTTAGAGTGTAGGGGCGCTAGGTAGCCTAGTGGTTAGAGTGTAGGGGCGGTAGGTAGCCTAGTGGTTAGAGTGTTGGACTAGTAACCGGAAGGTTGTAAGTTCAAACCCCAGAGCTGACAAGGTACAAATCTGTCGTTCTGCCCCTGAACAGGCAGTTAACCCACTGTTCCAAAGTCGTCATTGTAAATAAGAATTTGTTCTTAATAACTGAATTGCCTAGTTAAATAAAGGTAAAATAAAAACTTGGACTGCCTAATAAAAAGCAGAGCATAAAACTATTTGGTTGCTTTTTGATGGAAGTTGACAACAATGAATCAAATCCTTGGAGGTAAGCAAAGTCTTGTGCATCGGAGTCATAGGGAGGTATATCACGTGAATAACAATTCAACTGTTAGCTCCTCAATCACATTTCAAACAGTCCACAAGGAGTGTGTGTGTGTGTGTGTGGTGGTGGTGGTGGTGGTGGTGGTGGTGGTGGGGGGTTCCTTGATGTTTTGAAACCCTCCCCCAAATACCGTATGTTAATTCCATGTTCATCGTCTCGGAGACGGGAAACAGACTTCAGGACTACTATCAAATATTACCAGTGTTTTGTCCTACAGCCGGCTTCCTGCTGCGATGTTCCTAGTTACAGACTGACTACCTCCTAGGAGGATACAGAAGGCATTGTCTTTATTGAGGTTCAGGTGCACGATATAGAGTAGAAACACGGTTTGACTTACTGACACCGCCGCATGTTGCAGACTGATAGACTGCAGTCTCACTCAGTATAGTATCTACATTCTCTACAGTATATTCTCTTTATGTACTATATTCTCTTCATGTACTATATGCTCAATTTTCTATATTTTCTTTATTCACTGTATTATCTACAGTATTGTCACTATATTCTCTACATTCTCTACACTAAATCCTCCATATTCTCTGTTTTCACTACAGTATATTCTCTATATTCACAATATTCAACAGTATATTCACTGTATTCTCTATATTTTCTATATTCACTATATTCTCCACAGTATATCAACTATATTCACTACATTCTCTGTATTCTCTATATTCACCCCTACACTTCTCTATATTCACTATATTCACTATGTTATCTACAGTATATCAACTATATTCACTACATTCTCTATATTCACTATGTTCTCTACAGTATAGTCACTATATTCACCATATTTACAATATTCTCTACAGTATATCAACTATATTCTCTATACTCACTTTATTCTCTAAAGTATATTCACTATATTCTCTATATTCACTATATTCTCTATATTCACTATATTCTCTATAGTCACTATATTCTCTATATTCTCTATAGTCTCTATAGTCACTATATTCACAATATTCACTATTGTCACTGTATTCTCTATAGTCACTATATTCACAATATTCACTATAGTCACTGTATTCTCTATAGTCACTGTATTCTCTATATTCTCTATAGTCACTGTATTCACTATAGTCACTGTATTCACTATAGTCACTATATTCTCTATAGTCACTATATTCTCTATAGTCTCTATATTCTCTATAGTCTCTATATTCTCTATAGTCACTGTATTCTCTATATTCTCTATATTCACTGTATTCACTATAGTCACTGTATTCTCTATAGTCACTATATTCTCTATATTCTCTATAGTCACTATATTCTCTATATTCTCTATAGTCACTATATTCACTATAGTCACTATATTCACTATAGTCACTATATTCTCTATAGTCACTATATTCTCTATATTCTCTATATTCACTGTATTCTCTATATTCTCTATAGTCACTATATTCACTATAGTCACTATATTCTCTATAGTCACTATATTCTCTATATTCTCTATATTCACTGTATTCTCTATATTCTCTATATTCACTGTATTCACTATAGTCTCTATATTCTCTATAGTCACTATATTCTCTATATTCACTATAGTCACTGTATTCTCTATAGTCTCTATATTCTCTATATTCACTGTATTCACTATAGTCACTATATTCTCTATATTCACTGTATTCACTATAGTCACTGTGTTCTCTATATTCTCTAAAGTCACTGTATTCTCTATAGTCTCTATATTCCCTATAGTCACTGTATTCTCTATAGTCTCTATATTCTCTATAGTCACTGTATTCTCTATATTCTCTATATTCTCTATATTCTCTATAGTCACTGTATTCTCTATAGTCTCTATATTCTCTATAGTCACTGTATTCTCTATAGTCACTATATTCTCTATATTCACTGTATTCACTATAGTCACTGTATTCACTATAGTCACTGTATTCCTAGAGGAAGAAATTGGCTTAAGGCACGACCCATGTAAAGAAAGTAACAGACAAGAATTGAATTAACTCTACGATTCAATTGCAGTTTTTATATTCAATTTCAGCTGTTTTACTTAATTTCTACTTTTCTGCCAACGTGAGCAACTGAGGAGAGCACTAGGGAGGGAGTCAGATGGATCAATAGAACAGGCCCACTGAAGCGCTGCCGAGCCAATCCAGAATCGATCTCTCTACTCATTAGTCCCTTGGCCTGAGCTGTGACTGACGCATCACAACCCAGATGAGAGGAGGGAGGTTTAATCAGATAACATGTTTTATTGTGTTCACATGGAAAACGGAGCAGCGGGACCCAGCCAGTGGAGACTTGATGGTTCTGGTTCTGACTGGCTCTGTTCCCAGGGACCTGGTTCTGACTGGCTCTGTTCCTAGAGCTCTGTTGCCAGGGCTCTGGTTCTGACTGTCTCTGTTCCTAGAGCTCTGGTTCTGACTAGCTCTGTTCCCAGGACTCTGGTTCTGATTGGCTCTGTTCCGAGGGCTCTGTTCCCAGGGCTCTGGTTCTGACTGGCTCTGTTCCCAGGGCTCTGGTTCTGACTAGCTCTGTTCCCAGGACTCTGGTTCTGATTGGCTCTGTTCCGAGGGCTCTGTTCCCAGGGCTCTGGTCCTGACTGGCTCTGTTCCCAGGGCTCTGGTCCTGACTGGCTCTGTTCCCAGGGCTCTGGTTCTGACTGGCTCTGTTCCTAGGGCTTTGGTTCTGACTCGCTCTGGTTCTGACTGGCTCTCTTCCTAGGGCTCTGATTCTGACTGGCTCTGTTTCTAGGGCTCTGGTTCTGACTGGCTCTGTTCGTAGGGCTCTGGTTCTGACTGACTCTGTTCCCAGGGCTCTGGTTCTGACTGGCTCTGGTTCTGACTGGCTCTGTTCCCAGGGCTCTGGTTCTGACTGGCTCTGTTCGTAGGGCTCTGGTTCTGACTGGCTCTGTTCTTAGGGCTCTGTTCCTAGAGCTCTGACTCTGACTGGCTCTGGTTCTGACTGGCTCTGTTTCCAGGGCTCTAGTTCTGACTGGCTCTGTTCCTAGGGCTTTGGTTCTGACTCGCTCTGGTTCTGACTGGCTCTCTTCCTAGGGCTCTGATTCTGACTGGCTCTGTTTCTAGGGCTCTGGTTCTGACTGGCTCTGTTCGTAGGGCTCTGGTTCTGACTGACTCTGTTCCCAGGGCTCTGGTTCTGACTGGCTCTGTTCCCAGGGCTCTGGTTCTGACTGGCTCTGTTCGTGGGCTCTGGTTCTGACTGGCTCTGTTCTTAGGGCTCTGTTCCTAGAGCTCTGACTCTGACTGGCTCTGGTTCTGATTGGCTTTGTTTCCAGGGCTCTGGTTCTGACTGGCTCTGTTCCTAGGGCTTTGGTTCTGACTCGCTCTGGTTCTGACTGGCTCTCTTCCTAGGGCTCTGATTCTGACTGGCTCTGTTTCTAGGGCTCTGGTTCTGACTGGCTCTGTTCGTAGGGCTCTGGTTCTGACTGACTCTGTTCCCAGGGCTCTGGTTCTGACTGGCTCTGTTCCCAGGCCTCTGGTTCTGACTGGCTCTGTTCGTAGGGCTCTGGTTCTGACTGGCTCTGTTCTTAGGGCTCTGTTCCTAGAGCTCTGACTCTGACTGGCTCTGGTTCTGATTGGCTTTGTTTCCAGGGCTTTGGTTCTGACTCGCTCTGGTTCTGACTGGCTCTCTTCCTAGGGCTCTGATTCTGACTGGCTCTGTTTCCAGGGCTCTGGTTCTGGTTGCTTGCTGCTCCACAGTAGACAATTAATGGTGTCAGACTTAACTATTATCAATCAAATCCTAATCCAAAACCCAACCCATAGACTGATTGATTGATTTATAACCTTACCATTTGTTTATTTAGCTTATTACACCTTATGCTAGCTGAGTGGGAGCTCAAATGTAGAAGTGCCATTTGGCATCAAGACAGGTGCTGTGAGTTTAGATCACCAAGAACTGCTGTTCTGTCATCTTACCAGATACCCCACCAAGAACTGCTGTTCTGTCATCTTTCCAGACACCCCACCAAGGACTGCTGTTCTGTCATCTTACCAGATACCCCACCAAGAACTGCTGTTCTGTCATCTTTCCAGACACCCCACCAAGGACTGCTGTTCTGTCATCTTACCAGACACCCCACCAAGGACTGCTGTTCTGTCATCTTTCCAGACACCCCACCAAGAACTGCTGTTCTGTCATCTTACCAGACACCCCACCAAGAACTGCTGTTCTGTCATCTTACCAGATACCCCACCAAGAACTGCTGTTCTGTCATCTTACCAGATACCCCACCAAGAACTGCTGTTCTGTCATCTTTCCAGACACCCCACCAAGGACTGCTGTTCTGTCATCTTACCAGATACCCCACCAAGGACTGCTGTTCTGTCATCTTTCCAGACACCCCACCAAGAACTGCTGTTCTGTCATCTTACCAGACACCCCACCAAGAACTGCTGTTCTGTCATCCCACCAAGAACTGCTGTTCTGTCATCTTACCAGACACCCCACCAAGGACTGCTGTTCTGTCATCTTACCAGACACCCCACCAAGGACTGCTTCTCTGTCATCTTAGCAGACACCTAAAGACAAACTGCCACCTCTCACTAGGACTGACACCAACAACTGCCTCTTTAGTCAGTGACTCAATGTGGGAAAGGGAAGCGGAATGAATTAGATTGAAAAAGGGGGGGGGGGGGGGGGTGAAGGACACGATTTAAAGAAACATGAGATTATTCTTCAGAATATGAGGTAGATGGATTCTGTTTGATGAACACAGTGGGTGTGAGAGGGTTGTGTGTGTGTGTGTGTGTGTGTGTGTGTGTGTGTGTGTGTGTGTGTGTGTGTGTGTGTGTGTGTGTGTGGTGGGGGGGCTCAGGAAACAGCACTGGGGGGCTCATATAGTCCCATCCCTTAGTGTCGGCCTCATGGCCTGACCATGTTAACCCCCTCACAACCTAGGCTACACTTCAAGGCTGATCATAAAAAACACTGATCAGCCCCCCTCAAACGTTGCTGCTGTGAAGGCACACTGCAGTATTTCAAAACAGATACAGTGCATCAGATACAGTGCATCAGATACAGTGCATCAGATACAGTGCATCAGATACAGTGCATCAGATACAGTGCATTAGGAATGTTTTCACACCCCTTGACTTTTTCCACATTTTGTTACGTTACAGCCTTATTCTAAAATGGATTGAATTGGATTTCAATCTACACACAATATCCTGTAATGACAAAGCAAAAACAGTCCCCCCCCCAAAAAATGAAATATCACATGAACATAAGTATTCAGACCCTTCACTCAGTACTTTGTTGAAGCACCTTTGGCAGAGATTACAGCCTTGAGTCTTCCTGGGTATGATGCCACAAGCTTGTCACACCTGTATTTGGGGAGTTTCTCCCCTTCTTCTCTGCAGATCCTCTCAAGCTCTGTCAGGTTAGATGGGGAGCGTTGCCACACAGCTATTTTCATGTCTCGCCAGAGATGTTCGATTGGGTTCAATTCCAGGCTCTGGCTGGGCCACTCAGAGACGTGTCTCGAAGCCACTCCTGCATTGTATTGGCCGGGTGCTTAGGGTTGTTGTCCTGTTGGTAGGTGAACCGTTGACCCGGTCTGAGGTCCTGAGCGCTCTGGACCAGATATTCATCAAGGATCTCTCATTACTTTGGTCCTTTCATCTTTCCCTCGATCCTGACTAGTCTCCCAGTCCCTGTCGCTGAAAACATCCCCACAGCATGATGCTGCCATCACCATGCTTCACTGTAGGGATGCTGTCACCACCATGCTTCACCGTAGGGATGCTGCCACCACCATGCTTCACAGTAGGGATGCTGCCACCACCATGCTTCACTGTAGGGATGGTGCCAGGTTTCTTCCAGACATGATGCTTGGCATTCAGGACAAAGAGTTCAATCTTGGTTTCATCAGACCAGAGAATCTTGTTTCTCATGGTCAGAGACCTTTCGGTGCCTTTTGGCAAACTCCAA
Organism: Oncorhynchus masou masou; assembly: GCF_036934945.1. Lineage (NCBI taxonomy): Eukaryota > Metazoa > Chordata > Actinopteri > Salmoniformes > Salmonidae > Oncorhynchus > Oncorhynchus masou. The sequence continues at coordinate 370,181 of NW_027013020.1, forward strand.
GCGGGCTGTTGAGCTTTTGTACTGAAGAGTGGTTCCGTCTGGTCACTCTACCATAAAGGCCTGATAGGTGGAGTGCTGCACAGATGGCCGTTCTTCTGAAAGGTTCTCCCATCTCCACAGAGGAACTCTGGAGCTCTGTCAGAGTGACCATCGGGTTCTCGGTCAACTCCCTGAACAAGGTCCTCTTCCCCCAAATGTTCAGTTTGGCCGGGCAGCCAGCTCTAGGAAGAGTCTTGGTGGTTTCAAACTTCTTCCATTTAAGAATGATGGAGGCCACTGTGTTCTTGGGGACCTTCAATGCTGCAGAAATGTTTTGGTACCCTTCCCCAGATCTGTGCCTCGACACAATCCTGTCTCGGATCTCTACGGACAATTCCTTCCACCTCATGACTTGGTTTTTGCACTGCCAACTGTGGGACCTTATATAGACAGATGTGTTGCCTTTCCAAATCATGTCCAATCAATTGAATTTACCACGGGTGGACTCCAATCAAGTTGTAGAAACATCTCAAGGATGATCTATGGAAACAGGATGCACCTGAGCTCAAATTCGTGTCTCATTGCAAAAGGTCTGAATACTTGTGTAAATAATGTATTTCTGTTTTTAATTTTAATACATTTGCAAACATTTCTAGTAATCTGTTTCCGCTTTATCGTTATGGAGTATTGTGTGTAGATTGATGAGTGAAAACATTTATTTAGAATAAGGCTGTAACAAAAGAAAATGTGGAAAATGGGGAGGGTTCTGTTTACTCCCCCGTGTGACCTACTTGTTGTGCGTATAAACTCCTATGTACGTGTAACTGGTAAACACACGCTGTATATTTAATGTATTTAAACGTACGTAAATTGTCAAGTCTTTTGTCTGTAATGTTTTTTTCGTTACGGGTCAAAACCCCAATAAGACTAGCTGTCGTCATTAACTTTGTCTAATTGGGATCCTAATAAAATCTAATTCAATCTGTGAGGAAATATAGGTGCTGCTGTAGGCCTTCCTTGGTTGGGGACAGAAGCACCAGATCATCTGCCAACTGTAGACATTTGATTTCAGAGTCCAGTAGGGTGAGGCTGCGTGCTGCAGAATGTTCGAGCTGCATCCCTGTCTCAACCAAGGCCCCGAGGAAAGATATGTTCATTGCCAATTTTGAACTTTCACCCTACGAGCCAATGTTAAATTGTAGTCCTCTGGGGATTGTAAATCTTTACTATGACTATAAACCACGACTGCATCCACCCCCCCCTATGAAATTATAATCAGCCAGGATACAGTACAAAACACAAACGTAGACAGGCGTTAGGCTAGGCCTAGCATCTGGCTATGTAAAAAAAAAAATGGGATTCAGGAGTGAGGAGAGATGTTTTATTGTCCCATACACCGGCTGCAGTGAGACTGTGAATCATGAATGGTGCCCTGCAGCAACTGAGGTAATAGGTTTCTCCACCGCGTTTGAAGCTGACAGGAGAGAGACACATTTTAGCTGTCGTTTAAAAAACGAAGCTAGTAAAATCCTAAATGCACAGCAGAACAGAACACTTTCACAATGTAATTACGTCAATGCGTACGACCATTTAAAACAAAAAAATACACTATCAGACGAGACGCACATGTTGGAGAAAATAAATAGCCTAGAAGTAATAAAAACGATGGAACATATTAACATAACACATACATTTCTCTGGAGGCTTGGTGTACTCTACAGGAAGGGAATACAATCTGTCTGTGTTCAACAGAGACATCAGAGATAACCCCAGTATTAACAATGGAGTAAGAATCCATACACACAGGCTATGCATAAAAAGGGTAATTGAAAAGCATGGAACATCCACATCAGAAGAATCTAAGCAACATTGAAAAACGGGAATAGAACCCTGGCGTGCTCATAAATACATCACAAAGCAGCCAGCTGTTAGCGCTGTAGACAGTGGCTGGGAGAGGCCCCCAGGCAGAGCTGAAGGCTGAGATGGTGGGAATGACAGATTAACTAGAAAGATTTAGAGAGGGGGGGAGAGAGAGAGAGAGAGAGAGATAAAGAGAGAGTGATAGAGATAGATAAAGAGAGAGTGATAGAGACAAAGAGAGAGAGAGAGAGAGACAAAGAAAGAGAGAGAGAGAGTGATAGAGACAAAGAAAGAGAGAGAGAGTGTGAGTGGTAAACAAAGAAAGAGAGAGCGAGGAGAGCAATAGATAGACAAAGAGAGAAAGTGAGAGTGAGAGAGAGCAATAGATAGACAAAGAGAGAAAGTGAGAGAGAAAAGAGCAATAGATAGACAAAGAGAGAAAGTGAGAGTGAGAGAGAGAGCAATAGATAGACAAAGCGAGAGAGTGTGAGAGAGAGAGCAATAGATAGACAAAGAGAGAAAGTGAGTGAGAGAGAGAGAGAGAGAGCAATAGATAGACAAAGAGAGAAAGTGAGATATAGACATCACACTGTATGTGTGATGTCTACTGTTAATTTTTATTGTTTACCTTACTTGCTTTGGCAATGTTAATACATGTTTCCCATGCCAATAAAGCCCCTTGAATTGAATTGAATTGAATATAGATAGAAAGAACCCCTGAGTCATCACTCAGAGAATAGAGGTTTATCATAGAGATCCTTCTCCTCATCAACATCACCTCACACAATAGACTCCTTCCTTCTCCTCATCAACATCACCTCACACAATAGACTCCTTCCTTCTCCTCATCAACATCACCTCACACAATAGAGTCCTTCCTTCTCCTCATCAACATCACCTCACACAATAGACTCCTTCCTTCTCCCCTCACGCCTCCTGTATAATAAGCTGCTATTATGGGAAGTTTGGGGTTGGGGGCTATAATGTCCCTTTCCACCCCCGCCCCCACCCAATTAATGTCCCTTTCCACCCCCTCCCCCACCCAATTAATGTCCCTTTCCACCCCCTCCCCCTCCATTAATGTTCCCTTTCAACCCCCCCTCTATTAAACCCCCCTCCTCCTCCATTAATGTCCCTATTCACCCCCCTCTATTAATCCCCCCTCCTCCTCCATTAATGTCCCTTTCCACCCCCTCCCCCTCCATTAATGTTCCCTTTCAACCCCCTCTATTAATCCCCCCCTCCTCCTCCATTAATGTCCTTTTCACCCCTTCTATTAAATCCCCCCAGCCCTCCTCCTCCATTAATGTTCCCTTTCACCCCCTCAATTAAATCCCCCCTCCTCCACCATTAATGTCTTCCCCTCCCATTAATCTCCTGTTTCATCTGGGATCAGGTAAAGGTCCATTGAGTGGCTGCTGTGTTCAATCAGTCTACACAGGCCAGACTAATGTCTAACCACTGGAACACTGAGCCCCACGCTGGGCTATTCATTAACACACCATGCTGTGGGAGCACACACACACACACTCACACACACACACACACACACACACACACACACACACACACACACACACACACACACACGACTGGAAATGGTGAAGAGGAAAAAAGACACACACACGGCTGCCCGCTCTGCACCGCATGTAACTAGAGAATAAATTGTCATCTAGAATATAGAGACCAATCCAGCTGAACAATACTCAGGGCCCACCCCCCCCTCTCCCATCTTGAAGACAGACCCTTCCAGCTGAACAATACTCAGGGCCCAACTCCCCCTCCCATCTTGAAGACAGAGACCCCCCCCAGATGAACAATACTCAGGGCCCACCCTCCCTTCCATCTTGAAGACAGAAACCCCCCCCTCAGATGAACAAGACTTGTTAAGCTGGTATTGAGAAGGATAGGCACCATCAGAGGCCAGCACCTCCGTATCCAGAGAAGGATAGGCACCATCAGAGGCCAGCACCTCCGTATCCAGAGAAGGATAGGCACCATCAGAGACCAGCACCTCCGTATCCAGAGAAGGATAGGCACCATCAGAGACCAGCACCTCCGTATCCAGAGAAGGATAGGCACCATCAGAGACCAGCACCTCCGTATCCAGAGAAGGATAGGCACCATCAGAGACCAGCACCTCTGTATCCAGAGAAGGATAGGCACCAACAGAGGCCAGAACCTCCGTATTCAGAGAAAGATAGGCACCATTAGAGACCAGCACCTCCGTATCCAGAGAAGGATAGGCACCATCAGAGACCAGCACCTCCGTATTCAGAGAAAGAGAGCAGAGACCATCTCAATAAAAAATGTTGCTTCAACAATACTCCCGACCCCAACAGTACAATGGGATTTTAAATACGCATCCCTTACAACCTGAGCAGTCTGTCTGCATCAGGCTGGTTGGCAACAGCTAGGCAGTGTTTCATTCTAACCCTGGGTGACCCAACCCCCTACGGAGAGAATAAGTGCTCCTTGTCTATGGGGTCATAGGGCAGGGACATGTCGTACTGCACACATCTAGTCTCCTATTCATCCCAGGGGACTCCCATGGCAGACAAATTACTAAACCCTCACTCTACCTCTGCTCTTCATTCCCTCCCCATCTCTACCTCTATCCCTCACTCTACCTCTGCTCTCCCCATCTCTACCCCTGCTCTTCATTCCCTCCCCATCTCTTCCTCTATCCCTCCCTCCCCATCTCTTCCTCTATCCCTCACTCTACCTCTGCTCTTCATTCCCTCCCCATCTCTCCCTCTATCCCTCCCTCCCCATCTCTTCTTCTCTCCTGCATTCCCTCTATCCCTCCCTCCCTCCCCATCTCTTCCTCTATCCCTCATTCTCTCACTCTCTTCTTCTCTCATGCATTCCCTCTATCCCTCCCTCCCCATCTCTTCCTCTATCCCTCCCTCCCCATCTCTTCCTCTATCCCTCCCTCCCCATCTCTTCTTCTATCCTGCATTCCCTCTATCCTGCATTCCCTCCTCTCTTCTTCTCTTCTTCTTCTATCCCTCATTCTCTCCCTCTCTTCTTCTCTTCTTCTCTCCTGCATTCCCTCTATCCCTCCCTCCCCATCTCTTCCTCTATCCCTCATTCTCTCCCTCTCTTCTTCTCTTCTTCTATCCTGCATTCCCTCTATCCCTCATTCTCTCACTCTCTTCTTCTCTCCTGCATTCCCTCTATCCCTCCCTCCCCATCTCTTCCTCTATCCCTCATTCTCTCCCTCTCTTCTTCTCTCCTGCATTCCCTCTATCCTCCCTCCCCATCTCTTCCTCCATCCCTCATTCTCTCCCTCTCTTCTTCTCTTCTTCTCTCCTGCATTCCCTCTATCCCTTCCTCCCCATCTCTTCCTCTATCCCTCATTCTCTCCCTCTCTTCTTCTATCCTGCATTCCCTCTATCCCTCATTCTCTCACTCTCTTCTTCTATCCTGCATTCCCTCTATCCCTCCCTCCCCATCTCTTCCTCTATCCCTCATTCTCTCCCTCTCTTCCTCTATCCTTCATTCCCTCTATCCCTCATTCCCTTGCTAGTTGGTGGTTGAAGAGGTGTGGGGCTGTGCTTTGGCAAAGTGGGTGGGGTTATATCCTTCCTTTTTGGCCCTGTCCGGGGGTGTCCTCGGATGGGGCCACAGTGTCTCCTGACCCCCTCCTGTCTCAGCCTCCAGTATTTATGCTGCAGTAGTTTGTGTCGGGGGGCTTGCTGTCCCCAGTCCACCTGGCCGTGCTGCTGCTCCAGTTTCAACTGTTCTGCCTTATTATTATTCGACCATGCTGGTCATTTATGAACATTTGAACATCTTAGCCACGTTCTGTTATAATCTCCACCCGGCACAGCCAGAAGAGGACTGGCCACCCCACATAGCCTGGTTCCTCTTCCTTGGTTTTGGCCTTTCTAGGGAGTTTTTCCTAGCCACCGTGCTTCTACACCTGCATTGCTTGCTGTTTGGGGTTTTAGGTTGGGTTTCTGTACAGCACTTTGAGATATCAGCTGATGTACGAAGGGCTTTATAAATACATTTGATTTGATTTATCTCTTCCTCTATCCCTCAATCTGTCTATTCCTTCCACTCTCCCTTTCTTCCTCTATCCCCCATTCCCTTGCTATCTCTTCCTCTATCCCCCATTCCCTTGCTATCTCTTCCTCTATCCCTCATTCCCTTGCTATCTCTTCCTCTATCCCTCATTCCCTTGCTATCTCTTCCTCTATCCCTCATTCCCTTGCTATCTCTTCCTCTATCACTCATTCCCTTGCTATCTCTTCCTCTATCCCTCATTCCCTTGCTATCGCTTCCTCTATCCCTCATTCCCTTGCTATCTCTTCCTCTATCACTCATTCCCTTGCTATCTCTTCCTCTATCCCTCATTCCCTTGCTATCGCTTCCTCTATCCCTCATTCCCTTGCTATCTCTTCCTCTGTCCGTCATTCCCTTGCTATCTCTTCCCCTGTCCCTCATTCCCTTGCTATCTCTTCCTCTATCCCTCATTCCCTTGCTATCTCTTCCTCTATCCCTCATTCCCTTGCTATCTCTTCCTCTATCCCTCATTCCCTATCTCCTTCCCTGCCTCCATCTCTCCTTCATTCCCTTTCTGCCTCCATTCAACCCTCCTTTCCTCTTTGTCCTTCAATCTCTCCATCTCCGTGGCTCCATCCCTCTCTATCAGGTCAGGGTTATACATCTGTCACTGTCTGTCTGGTTCATGGTACCCCACTAAAGCATCCCCAGTTCATTCCCTGTGGTGGTGACTGAGGCTGTTATAACCAGGAAGCGTTGTTTTAGTGTAAGCTACCCAATAAATCTCATATAAAAATCATTATGTCAAAATCAAATGTCATTTCCTTCTAGTACAGTTAGTTCAATAAAAACATGATCAATAATTCATTCCTATATTGAAGAAAAACAGATATTTACTGATAATAATTTCCTCTCATGTGTTTTAGCAGCTGCTGCCAACCCTCAAATCCAATACAAATTAGCTCCTTATCTGAAAATTATTAGTAGAACACACCAGATATTGCGGGACGCCAAAACGTGACACGCACAGATTCAATCATTGATAACAAATAGTGCAAACACTGTGTGTGTGTGTGTGTGTGTGTGTGTGTGTGTGTGTGTGTGTGTGTGTGTGTGTGTGTGTGTGTGTGTGTGTGTGTGTGTGTGTGTGTGTGTGTGTGTGAGAGAGAGAGAATAATATAAATATCCCTCTGTTCTTGTTTATCCTACCAGGTAACTCAACTCACTTTATCACCATTAAGTCCCTCATCCTACCAGGTAAAACACAGTGAAGGTGTGAGTAGAGACCAATTACATGAGGGATCCTGTAGGTTCCCAACTTCCCATATTGATTTTCAATGAAAGTCCATTAAGTGGATCCTATGATGTCCCACTTTAGGCTCTGCAGTGGTGTGAAATGTGGGTTGAGGTCAACTCTCATGCTAAATATAATAACTGCTATAGAAACAGTGTTCACGTCACAGGGTGGTCTGTTATGCTGCAGCATTGACCCAGCACTGACCCAGTACTGACCCACATAAAACCCACATCACTCCAGTACTGAACTACATCAAACCATGCCAGTACCAGTACTGGCCCAGCACTGACCCACATAAAAACCACATCACTCCAGTACTGACCTACAACAAACCACACCAGTACCAGTACTGGCCCAGCACTGACCCACATAAAAACCACATCACACCAGTACTGACCTACATCAAACCACACCAGTACTGGCCCACATCAAACCACTCCAGTACTGGCCCACATCAAACCACTCCAGTACTGGCCCTCATCAAACCACTCCAGTACTGGCCCACATCAAACCACACCAGTACTGGCCCACATCAAACCACTCCAGTACTGGCCCACATCAAACCACTCCAGTACTGGCCCACATCAAACCACTCCAGTACTGGCCCACATCAAACCACACCAGTACCAGTACTGGCCCACATAAAACCACACCAGTACTGGCCCACATCAAACCACTCCAGTACTGGCCCACATCAAAACACACCAGTACTGGCCCACATCAAACCACACCAGTACTGGCCCACATCAAACCACTCCAGTACTGGCCCACATCAAACCACACCAGTACTGGCCCACATCAAACCACACCAGTACTGGCCCACATCAAACCACACCAGTACTGGCCCACATCAAACTACACCAGTACTGGCCCACATCAAACTACACCAGTACTGGCCCACATCAAACTAGACCAGTACTGGCCCACATCAAACCACACCAGTACTGGCCCACATCAAACTACACCAGTACTGGCCCACATCAAACTACACCAGTACTGGCCCACATCAAACTACACCAGTACTGGCCCACATCAAACCACTCCAGTACTGGCCCACATCAAACCACACCAGTACTGGCCCACATCAAACCACTCCAGTAACAGTACTAGCCCACATCAAACTACACCAGTACTGGCCCACATCAAACCACACCAGTACTGGCCCACATCAAACCACACCAGTACTGGCCCACATCAAACCACTCCAGTACTGGCCCACATCAAACCACTCCAGTACTGGCCCACATCAAACCACACCAGTACCAGTACTGGCCCACATCAAACCACACCAGCACTGGCCCACATCAAACCACACCAGTACTGGCCCACATCAAACCACACCAGTACTGGCCCACATCAAACCACACCAGTACTGGCCCACATCAAACCACACCAGCACCAGTACTGACCCACATTAAACCACACCAGCACCAGTACTGACCCACATCAAACCACACCAGCACCAGTGTCATTTCATTCATTGACAGACGAGCTTAACAGAGCTGCCTGCAACAGCACTGACTCACATAAAACAGCAGGACAAAACTACAGCCAACCTGCATCATACTGGCTGACAGACTGGAAGTCAAGCAGGATCAGATGGAACATGCATTGACAACCCAAACGTACAGGCTTAACTACCAGTATACTTGTGTAATGTCCTATGCACAGTGCTCCGAGACAACTGGCCCATTTAAAAACGGCAGGCAACCTGCGTCAGACTAGCAATCAGACTAGCAGTTCAATGTAAATGACAGACCATCCAAGCATGTAACAGCCATTACTTTGCAGCGGTATCTCAGTGCTCTAAGGTGTCCTACAGGTCCAATGTCCACAACATCCTTTATTCCAGGACTCACCTTGCGAAACCCTCCCACCTCGCAGTCGTTGAGGTCCTTGTAAAGTGAGTTGTGCCTCTTGGGTGTCACAGGGGTAGTAACAGTGGTAGAGGTAGTGTTTAGATTTGCCTTGTCCATTGAGTCCCCATTGGTAGTAGTAGTAGTATTACCATGCTCCTCTGTCTCAGTATCCCTGTCCTGCTGTATTCGGTTCTGCTGTCCTGGGGCCTCAGCCTCTCCACGCCATCTCCCTTCCATATCGTCTGTATCCGCTGCAAACACAGGCTGCTCTGGTTCGGGTTCTGGTGGCTGCTCCAGTTCGGGTTCCGGTTGCTGCTCCAGTTCGGGTTCCGGTTGGTGCTCCGGTTCGGGTTCCGGTTGCTGCTCCGGTTCGGGTTCCGGTGGCTGCTCGGGCCTGGTGCACAGGTCATACATCAGTCCGTGATAGAGGGGGTCGACATTACCACGGATCAGTCGCCACTGAGTTGACTTCAAAAGAGAGAGAAAAAAAATGTCACCCTGACACCCACTTCTTCTTTCTCTGCCCTTATTTTCCACAGCCTCCCGCGCCCCCCCCCCCTCTCTCTCTCTCTTCAGGGAGAGTGGGGGAGTATGGGTAGTAATTTGGTCTGGGCTGAGGTTAAGTATCTGACACCAAAGCGATAGGATCAGTAAGCTGGGCTGAATTTAAGATGTAATTACCAGGCTTATCAGTAAGAGAATACAGTTTCTTACAGTAGCTATTCTGACCCCTAAGATGTCGATTTAACAGTGACAGAAATAGCACAAGCTGGTACTGCCCTGTTTTGTTCCTTTAATAAAATATTCATTACAACAAGGGAGAGTCATTACACAGGACAAAACCAGCTCAAGATAAAACCCCGGAGAGCAACTCCTTTAAAAATGACAACTTTTAGAAGGACTGAAAAAAACATTAGCCTCACTGACGACTTCCACAAACAAAAAGTTGACTTCCTGTGGGATATTTCGTGTTCACGACATACACTTCCTATGGTACTTACATGCACAGACTCCAAACAAATGAAGCCCCTTTTCCATAGAAATCATCCAGTAGTGATCAGGCATTTTACAGCCCGTGATCTGATCAGAACACTGAAGTGTGTAGATTCCAGTCCTACTTGCTATTGGCTGACTGAGTGAGACTGCATTGTCTTCCTGCCTCCCCACTCCTCCGTCCTCCACAGAGGGATGGATATGTCGTTGTCGCTTATCCACAAACGGTAACAGGAAAGGAACAGGGCTAGTAAATCAGCAGTCCATCCCATCCGTTGCTTAGACGAGGAGCTTGACTCTGCCTCTCTGTGACAAAACACAGTACAGAAGAAGCACTGCCGCTATACGGCGTACAAGACCAGACGAGACAGTCTCTCCCTCTCTCTCCGCTGACATGCATGTGGTCTCCAGCTGTGCCTGCCTACCTCGTTGATGCTGCTGCTAAATCAGTGCTCACACAACGAGACTCAATGAACTGCCTAATCCCTGCTTCCCATATAACAACATGTAGGTGAAGGAAGAAGACAAACTGTGTGTGTGTGTGTGTGTGTGTGTGTGTGTGTGTGGAGGGTGGGAAGAAAGGGATTCTTTCCTCCTATCACATCAAAGCCACTGGGAGGTGGCCAATCACGACTACAGCTCGAGCTGGTTTCCATGGAGATGATGCTGGAATGATGTTGGTTGCCTATTGATTGAAGAGGAGACACACACACACACACTGCTATGAAGGGAGGCTGGCTAGAGGAAGGCAGAGCGATGGCATACTGTGAGCAGACACACACACACACACACACACAACCTCTATCGTTTCCTGCCACTGTATGCTAGAAATAAACGCTTAAAGATGCACTATGCAGAAATCGCTCCGCCGTTTCCGAGGTGGCTAAAATTCAAATAGTTTGCTTAATTTCAGTTTATGCGACAAAATCATTGTACCATCTTTAACCGCTGTGAAATATCTTTTCCATCACCAACAAATTTGTATTTTCAGCAGTTTGATGTTTGCAAAACCAAAAGTAAAAGACACAAAAAATAAACTTAAGAAAGTGAAGCATAGAAATAGCAAACATAGAACAGATCTACCGCTTCATAAACTTGCTTTCAACGATACATGGCAGATCTATCAGCATGTTATCAGCATCGCTTTGTGGTGGTAAGTAAAACAGCTACGAAAAATATAGATGAAAACTCTCTAGGTAAATAGTGTGGTCTACAGCTTATCATGAGGTACTCTAACTCAGGTGAGCAGAACCTCACGACTTCCTTTAATATTAGAGATTGCGCACCAAATGTTGTTGAAAAAGAAACACACCCACCCTCCCGTCAGCTTACCAGACACAGCTGTCCAGCTATATTAATATTTTTCATGTCCTCGTTCAGCCACAACATAGGATATTACAGATCTTCAGATCACATTGACACGATAGTCTCGAACAGAGCTCCACACAGTTTATTTCAAGTGATTGCACGTTCGCCAATAGAAAGGAGGGTAACGGCGACTTATCTCCTCGCTGTCGTAGTCTCGTTAGATGTTCTGCAGGTCAACCTCTAGCGCCGTCTCCACCTCCTCCGAGTGACTGGGGATTTGGGCCTGGTCCGGGTCCGGGATTTGGGCCTGGTCCGGGATGAGCAATGTGTCCTTCGCCTCATATTCGTTTAAATAGAAGTCCTCATTCAAATTAAGGTTAGTAATCACTGCTTTGATGTCCATCTGAAACGATGATCCTACAAAAGACATGTAGGATCACTGTAAAAAATAGCACAATCGGTCAGGAGGCAGTCATCCACTCCGGCGTCATTTCAAAAAACAGAGAAGGAGACAGTAACCCCGGGGGAGATTAACACAAACCCAGGCAGACTCATAGCCATGCATGAAGCACGAACCAGTCAACAGCACAGACTCATTGGGGTTAGGTGCAGAGGCCAAAACCCTGCCCTGATTAATAGCAGGCAGAAACCTGCTGAGTTAGGTAGAGTTATAGCCAGGCAGAAACCTGCTGAGTTAGGTAGAGTTATAGCCAGGCAGCAACCTGCTGAGTTAGGTAGAGTTATAGCCAGGCAGCAACCTGCTGAGTTAGGTAAAGTTATAGCCAGGCAGCAACCTGCTGAGTTAGGTAGAGTTATAGCCAGGCAGCAACCTGCTGAGTTAGGTAAAGTTATAGCCAGGCAGCAACCTGCTGAGTTAGGTAGAGTTATAGCCAGGCAGCAACCTGCTGAGTTAGGTAAGGTTATAGCCAGGCAGCAACCTGCTGAGTTAGGTAGAGTTATAGCCAGGCAGCAACCTGCTGAGTTAGGTAGAGTTATAGCCAGGCAGCAACCTGCTGAGTTAGGTAGAGTTATAGCCAGGCAGCAACCTGCTGAGTTAGGTAGAGTTATAGCCAGGCAGCAACCTGCTGAGTTAGGTAGAGTTATAGCCAGGCAGCAACCTGCTGAGTTAGGTAGTTATAGCCAGGCAGCAACCTGCTGAGTTAGGTAAAGTTATAGCCAGGCAGCAACCTGCTGAGTTAGGTAAGGTTATAGCCAGGCAGCAACCTGCTGAGTTAGGTAGAGTTATAGCCAGGCAGCAACCTGCTGAGTTAGGTAGAGTTATAGCCAGGCAGAAACCTGCTGAGTTAGGTAGAGTTATAGCCAGGCAGCAACCTGCTGAGTTAGGTAGAGTTATAGCCAGGCAGCAACCTGCTGAGTTAGGTAGAGTTATAGCCAGGCAGCAACCTGCTGAGTTAGGTAGTTATAGCCAGGCAGCAACCTGCTGAGTTAGGTAGAGTTATAGCCAGGCAGCAACCTGCTGAGTTAGGTAGAGTTATAGCCAGGCAGCAACCTGCTGAGTTAGGTAGAGTTATAGCCAGGCAGCAACCTGCTGAGTTAGGTAGAGTTATAGCCAGTCAGCAACTTGCTGAGTTAGGTAGAGTTATAGCCAGGCAGCAACCTGCTGAGTTAGGTAGAGTTATAGCCAGGCAGCAACCTGCTGAGTTAGGTAGAGTTATAGCCAGGCAGAAACCTGCTGAGTTAGGTAGAGTTATAGCCAGGCAGCAACCTGCTGAGTTAGGTAGTTATAGCCAGGCAGCAACCTGCTGAGTTAGGTAGAGTTATAGCCAGGCAGCAACCTGCTGAGTTAGGTAGAGTTATAGCCAGGCAGCAACCTGCTGAGTTAGGTAGAGTTATAGCCAGGCAGCAACCTGCTGAGTTAGGTAGAGTTATAGCCAGGCAGCAACCTGCTGAGTTAGGTAGAGTTATAGCCAGGCAGCAACCTGCTGAGTTAGGTAGAGTTATAGCCAGGCAGCAACCTGCTGAGTTAGGTAGAGTTATAGCCAGGCAGCAACCTGCTGAGTTAGGTAGAGTTATAGCCAGGCAGCAACCTGCTGAGTTAGGTAGAGTTATAGCCAGGCAGCAACCTGCTGAGTTAGGTAGAGTTATAGCCAGGCAGCAACCTCCTGAGTTAGGTAGAGTTATAGCCAGGCAGCAACCTGCTGAGTTAGGTAGAGTTATAGCCAGGCAGCAACCTGCTGAGTTAGGTAGAGTTATAGCCAGGCAGCAACCTGCTGAGTTAGGTAGAGTTATAGCCAGGCAGCAACCTGCTGAGTTAGGTAAAGTTATAGCCAGGCAGCAACCTGCTGAGTTAGGTAGAGTTATAGCCAGGCAGCAACCTGCTGAGTTAGGTAGAGTTATAGCCAGGCAGCAACCTGCTGAGTTAGGTAGAGTTATAGCCAGGCAGCAACCTGCTGAGTTAGGTAGAGTTATAGCCAGGCAGCAACCTGCTGAGTTAGGTAGAGTTATAGCCAGGCAGCAACCTGCTGAGTTAGGTAGAGTTATAGCCAGGCAGCAACCTGCTGAGTTAGGTAGAGTTATAGCCAGGCAGCAACCTGCTGAGTTAGGTAGAGTTATAGCCAGGCAGCAACCTGCTGAGTTAGGTAGAGTTATAGCCAGGCAGCAACCTGCTGAGTTAGGTAGAGTTATAGCCAGGCAGCAACCTGCTGAGTTAGGTAGAGTTATAGCCAGGCAGCAACCTGCTGAGTTAGGTAGAGTTATAGCCAGGCAGCAACCTGCTGAGTTAGGTAGAGTTATAGCCAGGCAGCAACCTGCTGAGTTAGGTAGAGTTATAGCCAGGCAGCAACCTGCTGAGTTAGGTAGAGTTATAGCCAGGCAGCAACCTGCTGAGTTAGGTAGAGTTATAGCCAGGCAGCAACCTGCTGAGTTAGGTAGAGTTATAGCCAGGCAGCAACTTGCTGAGTTAGGTAGAGTTATAGCCAGGCAGCAACCTGCTGAGTTAGGTAGAGTTATAGCCAGGCAGCAACCTGCTGAGTTAGGTAGAGTTATAGCCAGGCAGCAACCTGCTGAGTTAGGTAGAGTTATAGCTGAACGGAGAGTTGTAACTGAAAAGTTCCAATGGACATGAATCTCATTTCATGGGAAATAAATGACCTATAAAAAGTTCTTCCAGTTTGGGATGGATGAGTATTTCAGGTCTTTCCCCAGATGTTTGAGTTGCAGGCAGCCTTTCCATATTTGCACAGTACTGGGTAAGAGGCAGGTGCTCAGTAACCAGACGTACACCCTGGCCCAGGACATGGTCTGCAGTGACACCTCTAACACAGAGATACAGTGCCTTAGACCGCTGTGCCACTCGAGAGCCCTCGATTCAATAAAGTATTAGCCAATTTCTGCATCATTCAATACTCTCCCATATCTCAGCAACACTTCATGTGGTGGCAAGGCCAGGCACATATATCAGCGACAGATATTAGAATCTCCCTGAAAATGGGGATCCTATATTCTGGTCTGTGCTATAATAGCAGAGCTATGAATTGAGAACTGCAGGAGTAATACACAGTTTCCTGTTGTTGTCACAGCCAGCTGTTGGAGATATGCATCACCATTAGTAGTGTATAGAGAGCTGCTGCTACTGCTGCTGATATCTGTTGCTGCTATCTGCTATCTGCTGCTGCTATCTGCTATCTGCTGCTATCTGCTGCTATCTGCTGCTGCTATCTGCTGCTATCTGATATCTGCTGCTATCTGATATCTGCTGCTATCTGCTGCTGCTATCTCCTATCTGCTGCTGCTATCTGCTATCTGCTGCTATCTGCTATCTGCTGCTGCTATCTGCTATCTGCTGCTATCTGCTATCTGCTGCTGCTATCTGCTATCTGCTGCTGCTATCTGCTGCTGCTATCTGCTGCTGCTATCTGCTATCTGCTGCTGCTATCTGCTGCTGCTATCTGCTGCTGCTATCTGCTATCTGCTGCTGCTATCTGCTATCTGCTGCTGCTATCTGCTATCTGCTATCTACTGCTGCTATCTGCTATCTGCTGCTATCTGCTGCTATCTGCTGCTGCTATCTGCTGCTATCTGATATCTGCTGCTATCTGATATCAGCTGCTATCTGCTGCTACTATCTCCTATCTGCTATCTGCTATCTGCTGCTGCTATCTGCTGCTGCTATCTGCTATCTGCTGCTGCTATCTGCTGCTGCTATCTGCTATCTGCTGCTGCTATCTGCTATCTGCTATCTACTGCTGCTATCTGCTATCTGCTATCTGCTGCTGCTATCTGCTGCTGCTATCTGCTATCTGCTGCTGCTATCTGCTATCTGCTATCTACTGCTGCTATCTGCTATCTGCTGCTGCTATCTGCTATCATCTGCTGATATCTGCTATCTGCTGCTGCTATCTGGGGCTGCTGCTGTTGCTGTCTGGTGCTGACAGATTGTGTCTTGGCTGACTGGAAACCTCATGCATTTAGAAAGGGCAGTTATAATACACAGCAGCATGGTTTTGACTACCAGTAATGAATCATGACTGTGTGTGTGTGTGTGTGTGTGTGTGTGTGTGTGTGTGTGTGTGTGTGTGTGTGTGTGTGTGTGTGTGAGTGTGTGTGTGTGTGTGTGTGTGTGTGTGTGTGTGTGTGTGTGTGTGTGTGTGTGTGTGTGCACCCACATTTTACTATACTTGTGAGTACCAGAAGTCCTCATAGGAATAGTAAACCAACAAACAACATCTGAGAAGTGAGGACATTTTGTTGGTCTTCACTTGTATAAAAGGATATTTAAGGCATATGGGTTAGGAATTAAGGTTAGGATTTCAGGTTAGGTTTAGAAATTAGGGTTAGGTTAGGTTTAGAATTAGGGTGAGGTTTTGAATTAGGGTTAGGTTAAGGTTAGGTTTAGAATTAGGGTTAGGTTAGGTTTAGAATTAGGGATAGGTTTAGAATTAGGGTTTAGGTTAAGGTTAGGTTTAGAATTAGGGTTAGGTTAGGTTTAGAATTAGGGATAGGTTTAGAATTAGGGTTTAGAATTAGGGTTAGGTTAGGTTTAGAATTAGGGATAGGTTAGGTTTAGAATTAGGTTGAGGTTAGGTTTAGAATTAGGAGTTAAGGTTAGGGGCTAGAATTAGGGTAAGGGTTAGGTTTAGAATTAGGGTTAGGTTAGGTTTAGAATTAGGGTTAGGTTTAGAATTAGGGTTAGGTTTAGAATTAGGTTGAGGTTAGGTTTAGAATCAGGAGTTAAGGTTAGGGGTAGAATTAGGGTAAGGGCTAGGTTTAAGAGTTAGGATAAGAATTAGGGGTTATGGAAAATAGGATTTTGAATGGAAATTAACTGTTGGTCCGTAAAAAGTCCTCACAAGTATAAGAAAAACAGAGATCTGTCATGTGGGCCTCTCCCATGTCCAGTATTGTGTGGGCCTCTCCCATGTCCAGTATTGTGTGGGCCTCTCCCATGTCCAGTATTGTGGGCCTCTCCCATGTCCAGTATTGTGGGCCTCTCCCATGTCCAGTATTGTGTGGGCCTCTCCCATGTCCAGTATTGTGTGGGCCTCTCCCATGTCCAGTATTGTGGGCCTCTCCCATGTCCAGTATTGTGTGGGCCTCTCCCATGTCCAGTATTGTGGGCCTCTCCCATGTCCAGTATTGTGGGCCTCTCCCATGTCCAGTATTGTGTGGGCCTCTCCCATGTCCAGTATTGTGTGGGCCTCTCCCATGTCCAGTATTGTGTGGGCCTCTCCCATGTCCAGTATTGTGTGGGCCTCTCCCATGTCCAGTATTGTGGGCCTCTCCCATGTCCAGTACTGTGTGGGCCTCTCCCATGTCCAGTATTGTGGGCCTCTCCCATGTCCAGTATTGTGGGCCTCTCCCATGTCCAGTATTGTGTGGGCCTCTCCCATGTCCAGTATTGTGTGGGCCTCTCCCATGTCCAGTATTGTGTGGGCCTCTCCCATGTCCAGTATTGTGTGGGCCTCTCCCATGTCCAGTACTGTGTGGGCCTCTCCCATGTCCAGTACTGTGTGGGCCTCTCCCATGTCCAGTATTGT